>NC_084810.1:17786514-18088389 GCF_963583255.1 Pyrus communis | reverse complement strand
TGTGTTCCCTACATCTGAAAAGTTTGTTGTTCTTGATTGTTTTAAAATATACAAAACTAAAGTTGAAAACCAACTTGAAAAGAACATTAAAATAGTGAGATTGGATAGGGGTGGTGAGTATTTTGGCAAGTTTACGGAGCCTGGACAACATAAGGGAGCCTTTGGATCTTACCTTGAAGCATTAGGAATTGTTGCTCAATATACTACTCCAGGGACTCCACATCATAATGGAGTGGTAGAAATAAAAAATAGGGCCTTGAAGGACATGATTCGATCCATGTTTTCAAGGTCTAAACTTCCAATTTTTCTGTGGGGAGAAGCACTCAAAATAGCCAACTATACACTCTGTAGGGTTCCAAGCAAATATGTCAAAGTTATACCTTTTGAAGCTTGGACAGTAGGAGGCCAAGTTTCAATCACTTCCATGTCTAAGGATGTAGGGCTAAGGCATATTTTTACAACCCTCAAGAGAGGAAGTTGGATCCAAGAACTGTAAGTTGCCAGTTTATTAGATATGCTGACAAATCCAAAGGTTTTAAATTCTATTGTCCTGATTTTCACACTAGAATTCAAGAGACCAACAATTCAAAATTCATTGAAGATCTAGAAGAAGAAATAGTGCAACACAGCAGCTCAATTGTTGAAGAAATTGGAAGTGATCTCGAACAGCCTCCTGCAACATATGATGCATCTTTGCTTGTGAATCAAGAAACTTAATTCCCCCCCCCCCCCCCCAATTGTTCTCCAAGATGATAAACCAATGAATACTACATTGTTTCCAGAACCAATTCATGATCGCAACCCTAAACAACAAGTTCATGAGCACCAATAAACATATTTTGCCATTTGGTTTGTAGAAATAATCATTTTTCATTAACGACATCATATTGATCATATATCGATGTCACAAAGATGATATAATAACGACTTATCATTTATGCAACAAAATGTCAAAATATGTTTGTTGCTACTAGTTTCCCAATGTCATAAATGATGTATGTGCCTACCTGACTATTTTGATAGTCCGTTTTAATATGTGGTCATGGAGGTGGCGACGTCAAATTTTGGATGTTTTAATTCTTTCAACCCTGAGTTCAAGGAGTTTTGGCCCTTCTGGGATCTGGTTCAAATTGTGGATTTTTATGCCTTTATCTGGAAGGAATGTGTAATGCCTAGTTCTAAAACATGATGTGCACTTTGTTTGGAGGCCGAATTTTTCATTGTTTTATTTTTGTGCAATAATGTAAATGTACAGAATTTTTCTTCTTCTTTGTGATACAACAGCCTCTGTACTCTGTTGGTTTATTTTGGAAGACAACTTCTTCTTATGATGATAATGTTTCGTTGTTTGAAACTTTCAGAGAACTTTCTTCGCAGATGCATGATTCTAAGAATTACTATTTATTCCATAACCATTGGTACTTTGGACCTTTGGAATACTAACTCTTACAAGGGTTGCAAGGTAAGAATTTACCTAAATCATTATATATATATATATATATATATATATGCATACATACATATATATATATTTATATTGTTGATGTTCGCACTATGTATGCATTATGTGTTCAGGTCATAATTGTAGGATAACAAGCACATTTTGGTTATCTTTATTTTTCTTGCATATTGTGTGTGTCTGATCACGCGCATGTACTATGTCCTTCCTGGTATCCCTCGTGGAAAATTTGCTAATTTTATTCAAAATCGTGTTGGGGAAGTTAGAATTCATATAGGCGATCCTATGTTTATCTATTTCAACAACACTAAACCTCCCACTGGCGAGCAGGGCTGCAATTCATTTTTGTTTCAGTCATAACAGTACTCATCTTGATTCCAAATGTAGTTTTACTAACTCTTCTTCTTGGCCTGTTACATGGACCTTGAAGTCCGATGTTGATGATGAGTACTCAGTAGATGCAATGATATGTTACAATTAAGAATGTTAGTGAATTAGATACGTTTACTATTTAACAATGTTTTAAAAATGCACCATGACGTGTGTCTAGGCGGCTTTGGAGGCAGGGCGGGAGTGATAACACCTCTGCCCAATGGGAGTAGGCTAAAACTCACCTAGATGTGGTCGAGGTACACCTAAAGCAGTTGACTGGTGTTCCCAGATCCATTAGCAACCTGAAATTGAAGTCGAAGGCTCTATTGGTTGGGCTTAGGGTTGCAATGTGTGGTGGCGTCTTCACAAAGAAGAAGAGGAAATTATTATGTTGTATTTCTAAAGACTCTGGCCCAAAACGGCATCGTTTTGGCCAAGTTTATTTTTTTTTAAACCCACAACAGTCGCCTGTTCTTTTTTCAATAACCTACCACTATCTTTTTCTTTTAACAACCCATAATGGTCCTTGTTTTTTTATAACTCACAGCAGTCCCCAGTTATTTAGGTCCAATAAGGTTTCGCCTCATGTGTTAAGACTTTCACCTAAGCAAGCTATCCATGAAATGCCTCGTCTATGCCTTCGCCTTTTAAAACATTTCTTCCTGGTTATTCAATAGACATTACTTTTATTGTAATTTGAGCCTATATGTAGTGCAGGTGAGTATGAAGGATCCAAGCAGTGACATGCCTGACATTTTCATGAAGAAGTTAGTTCCCGATTATCTTTTGCTTTTAGTTTTCTTGATTTTTATTGCCATAATTGAATAGGTAGTCCCCTCTTTCACGTATGCTTTTGGTATATTAAAAAAAGAGAAACAAAAAAAGATATACAACTTCTTATAGATGAAGGGGTTCTCACAAAGATTTATTGCATATCCCGTGTTTGTGACTGCAGATACCTTCTCCATGGTAATATGCTTCTAAGAGAACTTATGGATTTTATTCAGGAGCATATTGAGGTGAAGGAAAGAAGACCATGGAAAAAGGCTTTGTTTTTCTGTTTCTGTTTCAACAAATTTTTTTTAGGTTGCAATTGACATAATGATATCCATCCATCTTGTTCCTAAATCGTTTTAATAACTCTAATTCTTCCAATATTATTACACAAAAGTACATTGGTGCCTATTAAATTTCAAGCTTTGTATATTGATCATAAACTTTACAAGAGAGAGAACAAAGCTCTTATAAAGAGCTGGAGAACAGATTACAAATTTAGTAGACATCATCCACTACCTACTACATGGTTTCAGCCCTAAAGAACCTGACACAACAAGGGTTAAACAAATAACAATATACAAATAAGGAAATCCCAGATTTTAGGGAGAAACATTGACAAAAAGAGAAGTATGGTTGAACAAGAAGTGAGATGACAAGATGGAAGGTTGTCGTCATCACTTTAACCCATAACTTAGCTATAGTGATAATTACAACCCATACTTGTGATTTACTTGTGATTTTGATTTATTCCAACACTCCCCCTCAAGCTTGGATCGAGGAGATTGATTGATCCAAGCTTGGACAAAAGACCTTGAAACACGGCAGTCGCCAATGGCTTAGTGAAGAGATCAGCAAATTGACGAGAACTCGGGGTGTAACGAGTTGGTATGATCTTTGATTGAACCTTTTCATGGATGTAATGGCAGTCAACCTCGATATGCTTGGTCCTCTCATGGAAAACAGGATTAAAAGCTATATGCATGGCTGTTTGGTTATCACACATAAGAGTTATTGGTTGAGAGCTAGGAAACCCTAAATCAGAAAGAAGGCCCTTGAGCCAGAATAATTCACAAGAAGTAGTTATCATAGCCCTATACTCGGCCTCAGCACTAGATCGAGCAATCACACTTTGTTTCTTGCTTTTCCAACTTACCAGATTACCTTAAACAAAAATACAGAAACCAGTAGTTGACTTGCAATCCAAGGAGTTACCTGCCCAATCCGCATCAGTGTAACCAAGGATGTGAGTGTAAGCATTGTTTTGCATCAGAAGACCATGTCCTACAAAACCTTTCAAGTATCGCAGTATTCTCTTAACTTGCAAATGATCCATTGTTAGAGAATGCATAAATTGACTCACAAGGCTAACATCAAAGGCAATGTCTGGCCTTGTTATTATAAGATAAATAAGTTTCCCAACTAACCTTTGGTAGTAACTGATGTCAGTGAGTGTTTCTCCATCCATGGTCATTTTGTGTTTGCAGTCAAGGGGTGTAGAGGCAGGCTTGCAATCCACAATATCAGCTTCTTGAAACAAATCGAGAATATACTTCCGTTGATTCAAAAACATTCCTTCTTAGAAGTTGCCATTTCAATGCCAAGGAAATATTTGAGTGTCCCAAGATCTTTGATGGCAAAGTTCTGCTTGAGGGTGTTCTTTAGTAACACAATTTCACTAGCATTATCACCAGTGACAATGAGATCATCCATATAAATAAGAACCACTAGGATGAATTCGAACAAAGAGAGATGAATCTGCATTGCTTCTTTTGAAGCCAACTTCTTCAAGAACTGAGCTCAACTTTGAATACCAAGCACGAGGGGATTGTTTTAATCTGTAAATGGATTTGTGCAGCTTACAAACTAACTCGGGGTCACTGGATTGAAGATGACTAGGAGGAAGTTTCATGTAAATTTCTTCTTCAAGTTCACCATTCAGAAATGTATTTTTGACATCCATTTGATATAGAGGCCATGCATGGTTAATTGCAACAGATAACAACACTCGAATTGTGTTCATCTTAGCTACAGGAGCAAAATTCTCCTTGTAATCTATCCCAAAAGTTTGAGTAAAACCATAAGCTACCAGTCTAGCCTTGCGTCTTTCCAAGGTGCCATTAGAATGGAACTTGGTTTTGTACACTCATCTACTTCCCACTACCTTTTTTCCTGGTGGTAGCTTGATAACACTCGAAGTTTTATTGTCATCCAAGGCTTTCAACTTTTCCTTCATAACTTTCTTCCACTCATCTTGCTACATTGCCTCCTGAAAACTTCTTGGTTCAGAAGCATTTGATATGGAATTAAGAAATGCAGCAAGCTTTGGTGCCACCCTTTAGTATGAGAGGTACTCAGCAACATGATACCTTGCATTGTAAGTCACATAATCCAGCAGCCTTGAAGGAGGGTGACAATCATAGGAAGGGTTTTTTCTTCCTTGAGGCTAGACAAGTGATGGTTCTGGTTCATCAAGAGATGAGTGGGATGTAGGTGCCTGAATTGATGGTTCCAGTAAGGTTTCTTCTTCATGACTTAGAGAATTCTCATGTTCTCTGTCAGTGGACATGAATATATTTTCCTCACTGGTTGTTGGACTTGGTAAAGGGAAGATTTCAAAGGCATTCTCCCCCTGACTTAAACCCTCCACTGATTGTTTAAAGAAAGGTGCAGTTTCGTCAAACTTTACATCCCTTGAGACAATGATTTTCCTTGAAGATGGATTGTAACACTTGTAACCTTTTTGTGTTGAAGAACATCCCAAGAAAACATATTTGCTAGCTCTTGGATCAAGCTTGTCATGGTGTATTGAAGCAACATGAACATAACAAGTACAACCAAAAATTTTCAAATGAGACAAGTCAATCTTTCTTCCTTCAGGGTGATTTTTTATCCAACACCCTACTAGGCAGTCTATTGATCAAATAGGTAGTAGAAAGCACCCCTTGAGACCAAACCTTCTTGGGAACATTCATATGTAACATTAAGGCTTTAGTCTTCTCAAGTAAATCCCTATGCTTCCTCTCGGCCACTCCATTTTGTTGAGGAGTGCCAACACAACTTGTTTGATGAAATATCCCATGGGAACTTAAGTATTGAGACATGTTATTTGACATGTACTTAGTGCCATTGTCAGACCTTAAGGTGTGAGTATGACAACCAAAATGAGTTGTTACAAGTTCATGAAAATCTTTAAACAAATTCATGACTTCACTCTTGCACTTTAAAATGTATAACCAAGTAATCCTTGAATAATCATCCGCAAATGTTACAAAATATTTATAACCATCAAAACATTCAATTGTAGGTCCCCAGATATCTGAATGAACAAGTTCAAACAATTTACTAGCTTTAGACACTGAGGAATTGAAGGGTAACCTAGTAGATTTGGAGAAGTGACAAGTATCACACTCCAAACTACTTTTACACATTGTGGGAAACAAAATGGACAAAACATGGTTTAAGGGATGAGCAAGACGATGATGCCAAAGTAGTTATTCCTAAGAAGGGCTTGAGATGACTTGAAGACTCTTAGGTTTTGGAAGATCCTTTGAAAGATAGTACAAGCCATTTAGGAAGAAACCTTCACCAATCTTCCTCTTGGTGACTATATCCTGAAAGATGACCTGATCAGAAGAAAAAACTGCATGACAATTTAGTTGTCTTGTGATTTTTCATACTGATAAAAGGTGAAATGGAAAGGAATGAACATACAAAGTTGTTGACTCTACTTGATCAGAGATCAACTTAATTTTCTCTTTTCCAACAATTGAGACACCCTTACCATTTACTACTGACACTTGTGAATAGTTTTTCATTTTTTCGAAGTCATGTAAATGTGAAGATTTATTTGTCATATGGTATATGGCTCCTGAGTCTATTATCCAATAATCATGCACAAGAATAACATTTAAAGCAGTGGAGAAAGCTTTCAATATACCTGAAATCTGTTTACTTAAGCCTCCATGATCAGAATCAGTAAGAAACCCAGTAAATTTGCTCAGCAAGGTAGTAGGTTTTTCAATGTCAGTTCCAATTGTGTTCTCTAGATCTCCACTTCTTTGTCTTCCTTGTAAATAGACAGCAAACTCGTTGATCAAGTTCACTGGATTGGAAGTGAAGTCAAGCAAAACTTTCACTTGAGGAAGAAGGAGCAGCTAAAGCTGCATGATTAGCTTTGTACAAGGGTGGTTGTGAGTTTCTCTGGAACCCCTTGTTCTTCTAGAAGTTTGGCTTGAGCTTAGGATGTAGAATCCAACATTTATCAATAGTGTGTCCACCATAGTTGCAATGTTTGCACTTCAGGTCAAACCTTCTACCCTTGTCTCTTCTATCATCCGAGAACTTATGGTTTGAAAAATATGCCTTAGACTCAGGTAAGCTATTTTTGGTTTCAAGATTCATCACTTTCCTTCGAGTTTCTTCACGTTGAATAATGGCACATACACTTGAGAAGAAAGGCAACTCACTGTTCATCGGAATGTGACTAAGTAGATCTTCATAGTCTGAGCTAAGACTAGCCAAGAGTTGAAAAATCTTATCTTCTTCAGCTCTTTTCAAAAGCACGGAAACATCTGTGGTGTGAGGCCTGTATACATCAAGCTCATTCCACATACTCTTGATATCACCCAAGTGTTGAACAAAGCCTTACTTTCTTGTTGCAAACCTGCAAGCTCCCTTTTCAGTTGAAATATCCGACCAGCATTGTTTTGATTTCCATACATCTCGCAGACATTTTTTCAGAGATGGGAAGAAGACTCTGAGTAGCTAAAGATCTCAGCTAGCTTCCTCTCCATGGAGTTGAGAAGCCACGACATGACAAGTTAATCCTTGCATAGCCATGTCTCATATAAATGCGATGAGATTTCAGGTGCCTGAATGGTTCCATTCATTTAACCATGCTTTGATCTTCCACCGAGAGCAAGTGAAACTGCTCGAGACCATGGAAGATAGTTAAACTCAATCAGCAAAACTGAACTGAGTCTTTGATTTGGATTAACTTCTACTTCGGTAGAATTTGAAGTGGGTGAAACACTAGAGCTCGCAGTGTCAGGACTGGGAGGATTTTCCTCATCCATTTGAACCAGCTATGGAAAACAAAGAGGTTGAAGAAGATATGCAGAGACAAGCCACTGTGATCACTGCTCTGATACCATATTGAAGTTCAAGCTTTGTATATTGATCATAAACTTTACAAGAGAGAGAACAAAGCTCTTATAAAGAGCCGAAGAACAGATTACAAATTTAGTGGATATCAACCACTACCTACCACATGGTTTCTGCCATAAAGAACCGAACACAACAAGGGCTAAACAAATAACAATATACAAGCAAGGAAATCCCAAATTTTAGGGAGAAACATTGACAAAAAGAGAAGTATGGTTGAACAAGAAGTGAGATGACAAGATGGAAGGTTGTAGCCATCTCTTTAACCCATAATTTAGTTATAATGATGATTACAACCCATACTTGTGATTTTGATCTATTCCAACAATGCCTGTAATCGATAAGGAAATGATGACGGATTTCTTAACATCACTTACACTGGACAAGAGAAATGAGGCTGGACAAATTAAGAGCTAGGAGTCAGTGATGTGACCTACTTAAAAGGATAGTGTATAGTTCAGGTCTTACTTATACCGAGACTAATGACATTGCGTTGGACCTTAAATGCATCGAGTTCAAATGTTTTTATCCTGTTATTATTTGTCTAACTTTTCGATAATATTATCTGAACTATTTTCAGTTTACATCAAGTGGATTTGAACTCTGGTTTAAGAAAGCAGGCACAATGCCGTAGCCAACTGTCCTAAACCACTTTGCTAAACTTGCTCCTTATTTTTATATAAGTTGGACCATGTGCTAATAGTTGGCCTCACCTTAAAATTCACACTAAAAAGGTCTTGAAAGAGTCGTGAGTAGTCAAATATTCCTATCACCTAGTGTAAATAATCAAATAATCATACAATTACATTAATGCACTCCTGAATCTGATCGTATATATCCTAAGAAAGTAATTTACAGCACAGATCATTCATTCACACTATTTTAAAGTCCCTAGTTGTATGGATTCTCCATTCATTCCTCCTCAACTGAAAAATCAGGCTCCGCTGGCTTCTGCAATGAGCCAACGACCCCAGAATGCTTATTGGCACCACGTCTGGTGCTTGCAGCGAGCCTTGCAGCGTAAGTAACCAAGTCCGACACAGGTGGAAGTTTTGCAGGCTCATTTTCTGTGTGGTTTTCTTTAGCCTTGAGTTCGGCTGCTTCCCTTCTTTTCTTACATCGACGCCATGCTGCCTGTATAAAACATGCAGACCATAATCTCCATTGATGTGAATAGAACCGGAACTTGTGTCTAAGTTGCTTGCTGTGAAGTCTTCTGAACTGGGATGCTACGAATTTCAAGTCCTCTGCTACTAGAGCAAATGCTTCTACTTCAGAGATGGATTTGACTGTGCGCGTTGAAGATGGCAGGATGACACTTGGACGAGGGTCCAAAGCCCATGTCAGCAGTTCCTCGCCACAGAAGTCACCCGGGCCAATACCGCATGAGTTGAAAAATCCAGTTCGACCACCATTTGTGGTGTAAGAATCAAGGTGGCCTCGAATTATGAAGAGCATTTCATTGACAGGGTCTCCCTCACGGACTAGAAATGTGCCTTCGGTACACAAGGCAGGTTTAAGCCTCTCACATATTGCATCCAGCATCCTTTCATCCATTTGATCGAACAAAGGAACCTGTTCACCAAATAAAAAAAAAATACACAAAAATTCGTAATGGTTACAATTACGATTATGCAGTAGTATAAAAAAAATTTATTTGTAGTTACAGATTATCACTTACTCGTCGAACAAGGTCAAGGCAAAGGTGGCGCTTGATGTCCCTTCGAAGATCCATAGGTAGGCCTTTGAGAAGAGCTTCCTCATCAACTCCTCGAGTAGCCAACCACTTGTATTGATCATACTTCCGTACAGACTGTCTTAGCTCTGGAGGCAGTTGCCTATGACGCATCCATTGTTCTGTGTCAGTTCTCTTTATCCTCCACTCTTCTAGTCTCACAGTTGTGGATTGGAGGTATGTCTGCAATTATAAAGGGTGATCGAAACTTTAAAATATGAACTTCGAAAAATATAATGAGTTGTTTAGTAAAAGCCAATTTAAAGTACTGAGAAGTCACTGATCAACGACTTACTTGCATATTACCAATCAGCAATGCGAAGAGAACCAGACCAAGAGTCGCGATAATTATAGCAAACATTATCTCTCCAACGTAAGTACTTGTTGAAAGATTTTGTCCCAAAGAACTGCACAAATTTCAACTAAAATTACTTATCCAGAAAGCCTAAGCTTTTCATGCACTAAACATTGTTAATCCCTTCACAAACACATCTGATGAAGAAGATTTAAAAAAAGTTACAGATATAGGTTGCTCAAAATTCTACAAAGAACATAAGTTGGTAATCTACTTGTCTTAAATTATCAATCAGAAATGAGTGAACGCACATCATAAACAGATATTTGTAGAAACAATAGCTTACCTGAGGTTTCTTAGACCCCACCAGAGGCAGTAAAAGTATTTGTTGAAGAACGAAGAGGTTGTAACATCATATGTCACCGCATCACCATATATACCAAACTGATAATCATCTGGAGTACAGAGATTTGTGATATTACTCGACTGATACCAGGACTTCCTGTTAGGGTCTTGAGCCCAACGACAGTCAAAGTAATCATATCTGCAAGACGTATTTGCAAGACCACAAACACTTCTCCAACAAGATTCTTGCCGCTCAATTGAAAGAAGGTACCAACAAGCTCCTAAAACCTTTTCACAGAGAAAAATAAAAAATCAGCAAGGCACATCAGTTTTACATTTTGCTTACATATTTAATTGTTCAATGTACAAGAAAGGTGAGAAACCATCAAATGTCTGTTCGACCGTCAGGACGATGAGCGTGCCAGTTTAATTCAATACAAGAATAGGAATTGAGGAATTTTGATTTTGGTCGTTATAAGTAGAGTAATGACAGATGATCGTTTCAGGTTTCGACAAATCATTTAAGTCTTGGACCAAAAATAAACAATCTGTTTCCGAAATACGTTTAACTGCAACACATTTTGCAAAAACCACGTAGGTTTGTAATTATTCCTTCTTTTGTGTTTCTATATGCTGGAGAAAGATTAGGTTTAGTGAAAATCATTAGGTTTAGCCACTCGGACTACCCATTCACTATATGTCATAAAGTGTTACTTGTGATCAAGCTGTAGATGCACAACTATCTATCTTTTTCAAAGTTCCGAAAAGAGAAGCAACAAGCTTTTTTATACTTACATGACTTGCCAACATGTATAGCATCAGATTATATGCAGCCCCTGCCCAAGCTGTCTCTGTCACAACGCCAGTGGCCTTAACTATTTGTGATGAGAGCGGATATATAAGAAAGAGCCTTGGTATGTATTGAAAGATTATGATGAATCGAAGGACGTTTTTTGTGTTTGTCACTGTCGAACCGCTAAGGGTTGGGATTACAATCCAAATCAGGACCTTAAAAAAAAAAAAAAAAAAAAAATTTAGGACTAAATTTAGTGCATATTAGATTTGTCTCAATAGGGCTAGTACAAGAAGTATTCAAGTCACATACCTGAGGAAGGGGCAGGGCAGCAATGAGGTCTATCCAGAAATCCAGGCGTAGGTACCTCAATGCGATCTTTGAAGGTTCTATTACAAGCTCTCCTCTCCCAAATACACGAGAGGAAGGTGCAATATAAGCTTTACGAAAGTTAATAAAAATTTGGATTATGTAAAAAACATCAGCCACTGATCGAACAAATGTCAGAACAACTTCAAGTGGTTCTCCAATACTAATGCAGAATTCATCTCTCGCCGATGGCAAGTAAAAGAATAGAGGGTCCACGAACAAAGAAACTAAACAAGTTACTAAGAAAATCTTGTTCCAACGGCGAACAGTCTGTCCTCGAGGATCTAATATTTTCTTCTGCACTCTCTCATAGTCCTCGGAAAAGACTCTGGACAGAACTTTAGCCTTTAACGATTTTCCAGCATTCCGGGACACCTCCTTTTCGAAGGGTTCTGCTACTTGTGCCCCATCAATCTTATACTTAAGCTTTCCCACACCAACCCCATTGACTGAAGGTAGCTTTGCTAGTTCAACATCATCTTGAAATCTGAAAATTTCAAAATTCATATGTGAATGAAAAAAAAAAATTTTGAAATTAGAAGCCAGCTTATCATGCTAAGATCTATGATTAGACTACAAAACTCATAACAAAAACAGAAATCCAATTGCAAAATATCGTTTAGAACACAATAACGTAAACTAAGATGACCTAAAATAATATTTGCTTGAAACCGAAACAGAAATCGGAAAAAAGATGTACCTTATAGATTTTGAATTACCATAACCCATGATAATCTTCTAAGAATACCACTTTGTCTTCAGTTAACAGAATTAATCTGTAGTAAAACACACTGGATAATCGAACATATATTAGGCCATGAATCAACTGTATCCAAATATCAAGGCTCTTCAAAATAAAAACCGAAAATGACACGGCATGAACTCAAAGCCACAAGAACAGGGAAGATGTTGCAGCCATGGAAACTCATTCACCAGGAATCATGTGAAACATGTGAAATAAAGATGTCAACTTGGAGATGAAGCTGTAAAGACTCTAACCCCCAAAGTGCAAGTCAAACATGTGACTTATACTGCATTCAGATTTTTGTGCATACGCATTGAGGAGGGGAAAAAATGATTATTCTATGATTAATAAAAAATAAAAATAGTTAGGCCTCCTAAAATTCCTTTATAAATATTGTGCTGAAGCAATTGAATGTGTCAGAATTGTAGAGCGCCCTGAACTTGCAAAAACTAAATAGAAATATTAAACCAAAAT
Source organism: Pyrus communis (assembly GCF_963583255.1). Lineage (NCBI taxonomy): Eukaryota > Viridiplantae > Streptophyta > Magnoliopsida > Rosales > Rosaceae > Pyrus > Pyrus communis. Next base: position 18,075,862 of record NC_084810.1, on the reverse strand, counting down.
AAATTAAAACAAGTAAATACAGTTGAAAACTAAACACCCTATCAGTATTCAAATCAAGATTAAATAAATAAATAAATGCAACAGGTTCAGCATTCTGGGAATCTGGCAAATAATTTTTACTAAAATATTATGCAAAACTAAAACTCACAAGAATCTTGAGAGAGAGAGAGAGAGAGAGAGAGAGAGAGACTTACAAGCTTTTCTGTCTTCCATGGCCAAGCTTCAATAAACTATGAAATCACTCTTTCAGGTTTCTTACCGATTTCAGCTCAAAACCCAATTGGTATTACTCCAAAAAAAATATTGGGCAAAGAAAATAATAAGAAATGAGCTCAAAAATGGAAAATCTAAAATATGGGTGCTGAGTTTTTAGACTTGAAGAGCCCCAGCGTTGTCCTTCCCGTATGCAATACTTTTGGAATTTTGAGAAAATGACTGAAGTATTAACCTATTTAAGCAAAGAAATAATTATTTTAATTTTCATTAGCGTATTGGATTCCAAAATATAAAAATAGGGTTAGTAGTATATTTTCCATTGCCAATGGATACAAGACGGCCAGAGATCAAGAGAAGGTTGAGAAAAGACAGGAAGATGCTTCCGTTGCCTTGTTTATGCAATTTTGTTTTTAATCTAATGGTCAGATGTTGCTGTATTTTTACTATATTATTACTCGTCTTTTTTGTAAAGATCCCGGGAGGAGTTGACTACGCTAGATATGCATGCTTTTGGAATCTTGACACGTGTTCTTCCTGTGTCTTGTAGCGTGGTTTTTAAGTTGGGATTGAGGGGAGTATTTACCTTTAGACCGTTGAATATGTTATTAAACTCTTAATCTGAATTATTTAGATGAGATTGTGAATATACAATTGCATGATTTGGGAAATACTTTAAAATGAGATAATTTCTTAATCTTGGGACAGAAATAGGACAATCCGACCATGCATAAGCCATGCACACCATGCACAAAACTGAAATTACTAAAATACCCACATAAATACTACAAATCATCAGCCCATTGCAACAATGTTCTCATTTGGAAGAGAGGATGTCGAAGAGCTCTGTGAGTTCTGGGTTTCTGAGTTGAGCTCTGATTTCAAAGAGAAGGAAGTCCAAAGAGAGGCGAGAAAAGTGAGCTGGGTTTTAGGTTGACCTCATACCTTTGATTTCGAGCAAAGGGATGCGAGAGAAAGGTGAAAAGAGTGAGCTGGGTTTTGCACCATATTTTCTATTTTGGCTGGAAAGTTCCATTTTTTTCCCGATGACTAAAGGTTTGGCAGACATAGCAAAGTAGGGTGTTTAGTTTCAAGTTCCTTCATCAATGATTTATAGAATAAATGAGTTGTTTGTTAGATGAATTAATATTTAGAAGTTAAATTAGGGTTTGTGTTTCATGTTAGGGCATATGGGTTGTGGAATAAATTTCAAGTTTGGATGTGCTACAAAACTAGGATGGAATAATTTCTAGTTAAGTGTTCAATTGCAGAAATTTGTGAAAATTTTTCTATAATGTGCATGTGTTGTGCATATGGTGTGCATGTCTACATCTTAATATGAGAAGCGAGACTATTCACTAGTTATGATGCACGTATGTTGTGCCCTGAAATTTAGCGAGTATGACCACAACCTAGTTGGCTTCAGTGAACGAAATGAAGAAAAAATTTAGAGGACATTAAGGGTCATGCGTGTCCATGAAATAACGACAATGAGCATCATGGCTTCCACGTGCACGGTTAAGCGGTGGTTGATATACATAACAAGACTTTTCAAACTGCCACTATAACCTTATATACGTAACAATTATGTTTTAATTGTATCCACTATACCAATATGTTGCCGTTTAAGTTTCTCTCATTCTGTGCATATCATGTGCATGTATTGTACATATCATGTGCATGTGGTGTGCATATATTGTATATGGTGCAATTTACATCTTTGATACTCTTCGCATTAACGTAGCTTGCTACTTTTTCCTTTGATTCAAAGGTAGGCCCTGTAAATACGAAAAAAGCGAAGGAGTTCGTGAAACAATTTCCTTTGATTCAGTTGGGTTCTTTCATGCCCATGCAAGCTACAATTTTCAAATCTTTGAAATATTTGAACCCAATCAAATTTGATACCAAATTCAAACTAATGAATCTTAGATTCTTTATATAAAGTTTAGGGTCATTTTTCTAATTTTGAAGAGAGAGTTGTGAGCTATAGGTTTTTGGATTGAGCTCAGATCTATGAGCATAACATGTGCATGTCGTGTACATACAGTGTATGAACGAGCTTAATACGAAAAGAGTGAACGAGTACGCGAAACAATTTCGTCCATATCCTTCTCTCTTCCTTCTTTCCACTCTAATTTCTCTCTTTTCCCTCAAATTTATCTCTTCTCCGAAAGGCAACTAACCTTTAATACATTTTTTTTTTTTCATTTAATTGCAAGAAAAACCAAAACCTATTTTAGTGCTTGTAAATTTGGATCGAGAGAGGGAGCAGAGGGAGGGAGAAGACAGAAGAAATGAAAACCCACATATAAATAAGAGAAATGATAAAATAAATAAAAAATCAAACATCAAAATTTAAGGATTTGAGTCTCCTCCAAGAAACACTAAACCAATTACTTCAACTCCAAACATCCATCAATCAAAAAGCAAAATTAAGCAAACCCAGTTCACAAAACCTACAAATGAAAAGGTAAAAAATCGAAGAAGATGGATGGGTTAGAGAAAGAGCTCTTGTGCATATTCGAAATGTTGAGAGAGAGAAAGAAAGAGAGAGAGCTTGGATGAAGAAGATGGGTGAGTTAAGGTTCTTTGAACTGAATTGGGCGAGAGAGATTCTCTCTCTCTCTCTCTCTCTCCTCTCTGTTTCTCTCTCTACAAAATGAGAAATGAGGGTTGAAATTTCTACACAACCCATTTATATGGGAGGATAATTTGGTCATTTCAAGGTGTAAGAAAAATTATATTTATGTCCGATTATTGTGCATAACGTGTACATATTAAAAATGTCCTATTTATGTCCTAAGATTAAAAAATTATCCTATATCTGGGTATTTCCCATTAATTTAACATAACAAGTTGAGCTTTGCACAATAACAATGGACGGAGAAAAAGGAACTGATTACACTTTGAACTCCTTGGTTCAAGACTAGTAACAGTTTGATTCGCATATTTTAAAGACAAAATTAATAACCCTTAAAAGTTATAAGTTGTTACAACCTTTATTTGTTTGTTCATCTAATTATCAAGGTAACGGTATTTTTAGACGTCGTTACGTGAAAATCAATGAGGGTGTTTTTAATGACTTGAGCTCAAGATTGGTGAGTCACATGATTCATTTGTGAACAATTTATACATCTAGGAGGTTAGAGTTTTCTTTGACAAAAAGTTCATATTGTTTGTATTTATGGCATTCATGAATCCACGTGCCAAAAATTAGTGTCGGTAAAAATAAAAAATAAGTTCAACGAGTGTCACATCATAAAATAGCAGTTAACTTGATAGTTAACCCAACAAAAAGTCCACTAGTCTAATAATTTGTAGCTTTAAGAATAGATGTTGCCAATTTCAAAAAGATACAATCAAACTGTTGCTGATCACATATCACATAGATGCAACATATGAATGTGGAGAAATTTTAATTCGAAATATCGAGAATTAATTCCTAGCAATCGAGTTAAGAGTATTCATGGAGAAACAAAATAATTGTTAAGAGTATTCATGGAGAAAAAAAAAATTTATTTAATTGTTACTGTCATTGTATTTTTTAATTATGAAAAAGATTTTAAGTTCGATTCTAATGCACTCTATATTATGGAAAAAAACATGAAATAAAAGTCTCTATGACTAAATCAAGTGAGTATTGAAAAACCTCATGGATGTCTCACCATAGTCTAAAAAGAAAAATAGAAATGCACTTCAAATTTCATTTATGTTTGCATTCAAAAACACACAACTTTATCCAAGAGTTGTATTAGTACCAATTGCCAGCTTGTTTGACAATAAAGAGAAAAACCCTCCACTTCTTAGTGCTCTATGAATCTATATTTTCTTGTATATATTTGTCCCATGGCCCACGCGGCATTACGTACGGCACCGAAATATTTAAGATTTGAGGTTGGAATGAGGATTTTCTTTCAATTCTTTTTACGAGGATTTTGTGAATCTTTTAATCACATCTGTTTATTATACACTGTTTGACACTATTATATTTTATTTTAAATAAAAATTTTACAATGATTTCTGCTGCATGATAAACAATAAACGAATATACTTAAAGGATCTTTAATATCTTTACAAACAAGATCCGAAGATGATGCTCATTCTTAAGGTTGATGAATATATGGCCCCCTTGACCCACTTGACGGTGACCCATTTATTGACTTTTTGACATTCGGCTTTCTAGAGAGAGCCACCAACAAAATTTTATGAACTTGGACTAAATCAATTCAAAGAATCCGCCCTTAATTTCTACATTGTGAGGAAAAAAGTTGAGGCTTCGATGGCTTTGTGTGTCCTTTACGAGAGCAACTTGTATGAGATGAGCACATCGTCAAATTAACATTTTGTGGAATCATACAAAGATAACAAACAAAAAAATTATATTATTTGTACAAAATCCCACTATAACAGTGTATTTTTACCATATGCAAGTCCTTCTTGTCTTTACGTGTCCAGCCACCAACCACAATTGACTTTGGCACTTTTGTTAATTTTTCAGGCTATATCAATCGCATCAATTATATGTAGTTAATCAGTATTGCTTTATTTTTTGTTTTTTTTTATTATTATTTTTGCTTTATTTTTATTATTATTATTTTTTGTTTTGTTTTGTTTTAACTAGTTAAGAAAATAAGATTGACTCTAGGGAAAGAGAACTGCATTTGGGTTTGGTTGGTGGTACAAATACGTACGTAATCAACTCGTCTCTAAATCCTAAACCCTCACTACGTATGAAACCCTCATCCATTTATAGTATCGAATGAAAGTAACAGATGGTCAGAAGCCGCAACGAAACTACCATAGGAAAGCCCATACCTGTTAGCAACATAGAAAGAAATCTATTCCTGGATAGCAATAGTAGTGGTCAAGTTCTAGTAATTAAGCCCAAAAATCAAGGGTATGAATTGAGGAAAACCGCCCCTGTTACTTATTGAGTGGATAACTAGGGTTTAAGGCAGACACTGATTTAGGTAAATTGATTTGAGCAATATGCTCCATCACCCCTCCCCCCCCCCCCCCCCCGGCCCCGCGCGGCGCAAGGACCAAACCAAAAACCTTTCTTCCTCGCGTTGCAGTGATCAAGTCTTTGATAAAAATCAAAGATGATTAGTAAAGATGATACTCCTCGCCACAAATGATGGTCAAATATCTACATCAATCTCTAGGAAATTGGCTTGCCTCATATATTACAAGATACAACCTTTCTCGATAAGCAAGTTTTTGTTCCAACATCACGCATGCTTGACCAACCAATATCCTTCAACAATACTTAGAATTAACTTTAATCTTGCATTGCAAAACATGTCACTTCCATTCACAAACTTAGCCTTTGACAAAACAAGATAACACAAACACACGTCTAGTATTATAATATCGTAAGGTGTATTATCATGTGTATAATAAATAATATATATATAAGTGATATATGTAAATTTCACTCGTACCTACTTAAGGCAAAAGAAATAATATACGTTTATACACAGTGTAGTACCGTTAAGTTTCATAAACAGTGTAGTACCGTAATACCATTAAGTTTCATAAATAATGTAGTACCGTTAAGGTTCATAAACAGTGTAGTATTGTTAAGTTTCATAAACAATGTCATAAGTTTCATAAATAGTGTTGTACTGTTAAGTTTTATAAACAGTGTAGTAAGTTTCATAAATAGTATGTGTGAGGACGCACGGGTCTTGAGCGCCAGTTTTATTTTTTAAATTTTTTTTAAATATTAAAATTATGTCTTTTTCATTAAAATATAAATTCTTTTATCCTTTTTATTAAAATTTAAGAGTTTTTCATTAAAATTTAAGTCTTTTTTATTAAATAAAGTTATAACATGATTTTTAGTTAAAATAAATTTAGTCCAAACTCTTTTCATAAAAATTTCCTTAGAACTATGCTAAAAATATTTTTATTTTTTTAGTCGTTTTTCAGCTTTTAAATCACCACAGCATAACTCGATAATTAAATTTAATATTAAATATAAATGGGTAGAGGCGCGAGACCAGGTTACTATTATTGAGCCAATGGTAAGTGGAAAGGCGGATATCAGGCCAGCCCACAACTTGACCACGTCTTCCTGTCCCTGACTGTATATTATACATTGCGGGTGGGGTATATTCATAAATTCAAACAACTCTTTGGGTTAATTTAAAAAGGTGAAAATATTTGTTTAATGACGGATGAACAATTCCTTAATAAATAATAAATAAATAATAATAAGATTATCAAGACTAATCCGACAAGCCAGCTAGATCTCGACCCCTCCCACATGCTGGCATGTAGTAGAAGGCCCTGCACCTTACCACCCAACATTGGAATTAAACATGCTTTTGTTTTTATTTTTAATAAATTAAGATGTATTTATTATTTAATTTCATGTGGCCAATCGTGATTTTGGTATTAACCGACAATGATAAATGATAAATATGTCTATGGATCTTGCGAACATTGAAAGTACAGTAAGTACAAATATGAAAAAGTATTAGACTACAATAAAGCAAGTTATGTTAATATTTGCTCTTATTTGTTTATTTTCTTGGGATAGATGATGAGATTAGTTAATCCATCACATTGATGTGTTTAAAGCTAATAAGGTGCATCAAATCATTATTAAAATATGTTAGCACATGCATGACACTATCACACTAATTAAGTCGCGTTAAGGAACTCAAGGGACTAATAGTTCAAGGGATTATGAACACTTATTATTAGGGGTGTGATATCTACACATCTCATTTTATTTCTTACACACATTTTGATTTCGACCGTCAGATCAGATGAATTGAAGAAGATTAACGAACATAAATTATCAAAGGGTGTGTGAGAAGTAAAATAGGGTGTGTGGATAACACACCCCTATTATTATACCCGTTCACGGTTTAAGTTTCACACCTCTTGATATCACTTGTACAAAAAATTATTAAAGAAAAAAAATCTAGCTTAAAGGGATAAGGGTGCATTACTGCATTATTATATGGTTTGTCAGACATGTAACCTATCTCTTGTTCGGTAATTCAAATGGTTTCAAATTTTGTACCAAATTAAACAGAAACCAGGTGAGTATTGGACACCAATGAATCTGAATTTTGTGTCAAATATAACTTACATGTAATATTGCTGACATGTAAAATATTTATTATGAAAGTCTGATGTAGAAAATGTTAAGGGACGTACATCAAAAACTAAAAATAAATGAGGTTTGAGTCAATGAATATTAGTGGTTAAGAATCAAAACCGAATTTCTCAGTTCAAAAACGCGGTTAGGTTCATTTAAAACATCTTTCATGTATATGTGTCACTTGAATAAAAATGTACTTTTTGATTAAGAGGTTTAAATCAAGAGCTACATCCATGTTTTTTTTTTTTTTTTTTTTTTTTTAACAAACGATATTATCTACACTTAGGGGGTGGGGTGTGGGTTAAGCTCCATACACTTAGGAGCTGGGCTAGTCATGATAATGTGGTTCAAATTCGTCTTTGACGAGAATTAAACATAAAGCTTCTCATGTATAAGTAAAAAGAAATACTACTAAATCGTAGTACTAAGGTACAGAGATACATCCATATTAGAATGGTTGCTTATCCAATTCCGAAGGTTATCCTTGTAGAGGAACTAACATACTAATATCATAATTTTCCCTTAATCATTATTTTAGTTATTTCTACTTTTGTCCGTTTTGTTAAAAGAGATATCAAGCTTGAGTCCCTTTCTTATAATATAAAAGAAAGACACATTGACTTTATTTATGGATTGATAAAGCAATAATCTATTCATTGCACAAATCAAAATACTAGCATCGGAAGTCGTCGTGTTTTCTTGATCATCTAGTAATTAATGATACATGATCATACACTATGGAATTTAATATAAAAAAATTTGAAAATAAAACATTAAAAGCATATCTATTTATTTCGCGCTCTTGATTCAAACCCCTAAATTAGTGATCATATATTTTTTGATCACCAAATGACGAAGAGAACATTTTGACGGTGACCGTGAACAAGCCTTGTGCTTGCATTAATCAATCATAACTACTCATTGGGTGTATATGTCCTTCATGTTGGAATGCCCATTCGTTAATGAACATACTGGAACTGAACAGCAATGGACCCCAAACAAAGGACTGGAGTCTCCACCGCAGACGTGTGCCCGACCCGCTGGAACTGAAGAACCAATATAACATAAAACATGCACGGTTAATCGTTTATCTTTTTGCTTGAGATTTTGTTTAAAGTGATCAGTATTTAAGCAAATATTTCATATGGTTACTCCACATGTCATAGAATAAGTGTAGGGTCATGAAAAAACATATCATTTCTCCACTTATTTTATGACATATGGAGTATCGCTTGAATACCCAACGCTTGAAAAAATCTCTCCGGCCCTTAATTTTCAACCACAAAATCTTCATTTTTTTTCAATTGTTGCATAATAATTTGTACCAAATTGTTGGATTGGGTCATTGGTTTTGTAACAATAAGTGCAAACTAAAGTTTTTGTTGATTTAAATTCCAATGAGGAAGCAATTGATCAATCAGATACTGGTTTTGTTTTGGGCTGTTGGAAGTATAGGGTTTTGTAACGCCTTTAGTAAACCCAACATAAAGAGGGAGTTGTTAGACATGCCTTCGAGTTCTCCCTACTGAAAGAGAGGAGTGCTTGATGACAATTTTTTCGATGTCAAGAATTTAAGACATGTTTGGAGAAAAAAAGGGAGAAAAGACATGTAGTAACGGTCAAATTTAGGATTACTGAACAATTTTGCTTGCAACTTACAAGAAAAACTAACGATAAAAAATCGACAAAAAATTATCCAACTCTTCCAAGATAGAGAATCAAGTCCTTGCAAAGTTGCAAGCCTCCATTCTTCCAAGGTAGAATTACCGGTTACATCCCTCCGCGCATGCCCTCATGTTTCTTCCAAGGTCGAATTAGTCCCTTTCAAGCATGCCCTCATGATCACCGCAAGCTTTGCGCAGGCATCCAGGCATATTTGCATTCCCTACTTGAAAAAACTATGTTAGTATCGTAAGCTGCATCCATCTTTGTCAAACCGTATCAGAAATATGTTACCCCTCAGATTGGCCTATTGAAATGACCTTCCTACGGATTTTAGTGTATTCCGAGGATATTAGTGAATCAAGTGTCAAAGAGTTGCGTGAAATCGACCTAGAAAACATATTTTGACAGTATAACCACCCCGTTGACTTTAAGAGTTTTGTCAACTAAAAATATTGAAACTGACATGTAGCATGCAACAGCCAACCAAACAAGATCTTAAAGATGAACTTGCATGATTGCTTGGTGCTACTTTTTACCATTCTCCCAGCTACAAATAACGATCAGAAGTTCTTTGATCAAACAACATATGATACTACAAAGAATAAATCAGCTATCTGTCGTACCTCATTAACTTTTGGGGTTGACCATTCCCCAGTAATAGTTAGTTGAGTGACCTCGTAGCGAGAAGGCATACAAGTCAGCATTAAGCTTCCATCTTGGTAGCTTTCCTCCTCCAAAATAGGATCGATGACAAGGTTCTTTCCAAGACAAGACTGAACACCAAAAACAGAAAAACCATAAGTGATGACAATCGAAGTGGACGGAAACAACTTTGATATGGACGTCACTACAACACACTTCATTTGTAAACCTAAAGACAAACCTATGAACTTCCATAAATTTGTGCTAAATGACAGCTGATAGCACAACATACTATTTAAAGCCTCCGTGCCATAAACATTTTAGTGGCAAATTATTTTTCTTACACGCATGAGTGTAAGAGTCAGTTTAGCAGACTTCAAACCATCTAGTACCAGAAAGAAGAAAACATCTTCCAAGAAACCAAGAAATTAATGTTTAATAAGGCCAAGGTATATACTCGCCAGCAATTTAGTATGTTAGATATCTAACAAAGTGACAGATGCCAACTTGATATTTAAGCAGATAATGCCATAAATATAAATCATAAGAATTCTTCTCCAAAATAAATACTTACAGTACTGTACTATATGAACATAAACAAAAGGGGAAAACTTAGCAGTAATCTTGCTATTTAGTGGACTAGCCATAAGAATAGAATAAATACAGAGTGATGATCAGGGATCGAATTTTGTGATCAGTACTGTGCCACGTGCTCAAGTTTTACAATTCTCAATTCTTGCATATTCTGTACCGGGCAATTTGTGCATAAATATGATGATTGCGCAATAGTAAATGAAATTAAAAATAAAAACAAATGTTGAGCAAGGTAAGAGATTCAGTAACAAAATATTTTTGATTTAAACTTGATTATGAAGAAAAAGTATAGAAGGCCCCATGTCTAGGCCAGGTGCATACCACAGAAACCGAAGCAACAAGGTCATACATCATTATCCCAGCATCTGCTAGGGCAAGGCTAGCACATGATATGATTACAGGAAAATCACCTGCAACCAAAATGAAAAAGCTTATAACCATGCACAATGAACTGAACGGCACAAATGAAGACACAACCAAATGATCAGTGGCAGAGATGCACCGATGATATAACAACGTAAAAATCATTCTTATATCTCGATTCTGGTCGCAAATGACCTGTCTATAATTCTAATTGCTTATCAATTATACATCTTTATCAACATAATGACACTATCAAACTCATACAAGCAGTCAATTACATGTCAGCTCGTGAGCTAAGTAAGAGGTAATTTCAAACAATTATAATTTTTCCCCAAGCAAAAACCTTAGTGTGCCAAACTTGAGTCCAAGGAATAACAGAAAAGTGACTGTGGACACTGAAAACCGCAAGTCATGGCCAGCACCTTTACATTCAAATGGTGAGATTCTTTTATGTAGGAGAAATAAACAAAAAAAAAGTACACGCATTCAGAAGTTTACATGTTATATATTGACATACACATAAACATTGAACACAAACATCTACATTGACTAGAAGGAGTATAATCTTATTTGTTCGACTTCAAATTCTCTACTCTGTTATTTCTGTTCATTCCTTTTCTACATATTAATTATAATTTGTCCTCAACCTAAACATACAATGGCAGAAAGAACAGAAGTTTAAATGTTAAAAACCAATCGAAAACTTACTGCCTCCAGATTCCAACACCAATGCAAAAACATCCACAGTAGTCTTGGGGAAAGTTTCCAATATTATTGCACCCTCTAAAGCTTTATGAAGCATTGAAGAAAATTCTTTGTGGTCCGACCCCTAGAAAATCAGGAGTTCAAATATTAGTAAAGTGGTTTAAAAAAGAGTGGTTGAAAGAGGATTAGAAGATACATTAACACAAACATATACCTGTCCACGAACTGGGGTAGCAAAAGTTGTATAGCTGACATCGCAATTTAAGCGTCCTATATCACTGTACATCATTGCCTTCTTACTCTCTCTTGGCCCAAATCTAAACCAACCAAGACAAATAAAATATCACACACGGTTCATCATCTCTCTTTGCATTTTAAATCATATGGTGTTGCACTTACTCTCATGAAAAAAAGAAGTAAAAACAGTGAACTTATGATAGAAATGTAATTAGTAGAGCTAAAAGCCAGCGAGATTATGAATTTATAAATTAGATACACTCACACAGAAACAATGACCTTGGTATTTCCAAACTCTGCATAAGCTGATCCTGAAGCACAATTTACAGCACCAGTCTTGAAAACTGTAGATTACCAACTTGTTAGAGGAGTCCTATTCTGTTTCTCTCCTAATCCACATGACTTGGGCAGACTACACATGCGCTTGTCGTAGGTTCAGCACATCAAACACGCATCCATCCCACATTACATCAAATTCAAACATGTCAAAAAATTTCATGTCTTTCAAGGTAGCCAACATACATTTGTACCTCCCCATTCAGTCAAAGAACCGAAGAGTATTTGGAACCCCGAAAATGGATTAACACGAATGAATATCACAACCAATCAATACAACAGAGCAACAAAATCTCAACAGCATCGAGCAGTATACCGAAAGAAGGAAGACACTGTACAGATTGATTATTCAAGTTAACCCAAACTAAACCACATTCATTAAAAAGTAAAATCCCGCTTAAGCTGATTAACCAATTCAATAACTCCATATTTGGACATGCAAAAGCAATAAAACAACAACAACCCACAACAGAAAATCCATGAAAATCATCCACAAAATTAAAAATAAACGAGTAAAGGAATTAAGTTTATGTGAAAAAAAAGGGGGAAGTAATAAAAGGCTTACATGCAGGTCGGCATTGGTGGAATTCACGGCCGTCGGAGCGGACCCAATCAACGTCGTCGTTTCCGAAAATTAGGGATTTGGTCTTCTGGGTCGTCGGAGACGGCGCGTAAGTGCTTGGGGTTGCTCCTCCTTTCCCGGCCATTCTCGTGTTACCGCGCGCGCTGCTACTTCGAGCCTTTTCGTTTGTCCTTCTCCTCAAACGGTACGTTTTGATCTCTGTGGTTGGTTTACCGGTGGGTGGGTCGGACTTTGCACATGTTTATTACTCTTTAGGGCTTTTATTGAAGGCCTCTTAGAGGAATTGAATATGCACCTAAACCTGCGGTTTTTCTTCGGGGCAACCCAAGCCACCTGACGTACGGTTAGGGTAGAACAGGTCATCAAGTTCGCAGCCAGGCCCACCCACGAGTGATGCCACCCACACCCACACACACTCTCTCATTCCCCACAACTCTTTCCGGTAATATTTTTGCTTACCACCCTCAAGTGATAGTAATTTCAATATCACCACTTTATCTATAATTGTTAGATGAGTTTAAATTTTGAGATCAGTGTAGTGAATAGACACAAATCTCAAAATTTAAACTCAACCAAAAAGAATAAATAGGACGGTAAACATTACCACTACTTGAGCATAGTAAGCAAAAATGCACTTCTCTCACCAGTCCCCCCCCCCCCCCCCCCCCCCCCAACCAGTGATGTAACCTAAGCAACCCCATATTCTCAAACGGCTGCCCATTCGCCTAAACGCAAAGTCTACAATCACTTGCAAGTTGCAGCCAATCCAATCGCCACTATTTTTTTAGGCAGTTTGGGTTGGCTGATGGATGGTTATGTGTTTTTCTATTCAAAAATACTATTCGCACATTGCCCATTTTGTACACACGACTGCCAACTTCTCAATTTTGAATTATTTTGCAATATAATAGCCTATTACAAGTCATCCCGTTCACTCTTAGCCACACATTCAAATCTAACTGTCATTAATTGGTACCAAAGAGTGCGTTTATTTCACCTTCTTAGGTGAGAGTGTGTGAACTTCGGGACTCATTAAGCAATCTCCAATGAAGAGGTTTAAAGGTTCAAAAGCCAAAAAAATGGCCTGATTTGTCAAAAAACTCATCTTCAACTGATGGCTGGGCAATAATTCTATAACGCCCACTAGGCTATTATTTGGTCAAAGGGGCATCAAGCTAGCCAAATGTAACCCTCCTCTTAGCCCCTTTTATGGTGCCTAGCTCCTTAGTTGTAATAATTGATTCAAACTTAAAGGCTAGATTTGAAAGCATCCAATAGGAGTTTAATTAAATGAACCAATAAATTTAAAATATAAAGTTAAAATAGTAAATTATCGATGGGGCTATGTTTAGTCCCTTGGTTGGAAACAGTATATGAATATGACCTGACATTATTCATTTAAAAATAATTTTTTTACAGGGCTATAATTTTGGACGGGACTATGTTTGGCCCTTTCGGTTAGAGATGGTCTTAGGTCGTAAAAAATTAGTCCGCGGTGAAGCAAAGGAAATAGGTATTTTCGAAAGACCAAAAGGGGAATTTTAGTTACTAAGCGACGGTGGTGTCAACGGTGTAATCTAGTGGATTCGCGGCGGCAAGGCCGACGGTGATGATCTTGCTACTGAATCGGAGAAGAATATGGTTGGGTTGTCATTGTGTCATGATTTCTATATTGCTAAATTTGATTTGGAAGAGGACAAGGAATTTGTAGTACTTAGTGGTGGGTCCATGGATAATTGCTCGCCATTATTCGACAATCAAAAATTGGAGATCAGGATTTCTCCTTGCGACTGAGCAATTACTCGTATGGCAGTGTCGATTGAGTATTGAATGGGGGTATTTATTATGTTGAAATCAATAATACTAATTTTGAAAATATTTTTTTATAAAAAAGAAATTAAAATAGAACAATAATTTAGTTTTTGTCCCAGCAAACATCAAAAACTGAGGACAATACTATTTTTATTACCTACTTTGTTTCTTTATCCGATACTGCACCAAACGCTTCATTAAGTCAATTCAGCTTAGTCTATTCTAAACTAATCCAACTTAGCATCTAATTGTCGAACAATCGTTTGGCTACTGAAAACAAATTCTTTTTTGAAAACTTAGGCAACCAAGGTTGTAGGCGGTGTTGGCAGTTGATATTCAATATCAAAATCATTCGGTCAATCAAAACGATTAATTTTATTTATTATAACTTACATTTTTAAGTAGGATTACAAACTACACGAATATTCTTAGAAAATTAGACCCTCTAATTCGATCTCCAAAGATGTTTGAATGTACAAAGTGTATGTTTTATCAAGGATGTAGAGGATTGATTTAATCATTTTCACAAGGTATGTTTTGTGATGAACTACCATTTTTTTTTTTTTTTGTGGTATCCAAACTATTGTCACAAAAGGCAAGTGACAATTTACCACAGTGGTGGAAAGATGTTGAGTTATTGCATGACAGCGTGGGTTCAAACCCTGTTGATGGCTAATCTAACATCTAATCTAACAAAATTTATAGTTTGACATAATAAAAACCCATTGTCACAAAAGTGATAATTGTTGTGGCAATGGTTATTTTTTGTGGTATCCGAGTCTAGTTCATTTTTTGTGGTATCTGAGCCATTGTCACAAACGAGTACAGTGCTTATTTTTTGTGATTAAAAAGAAACCGAACACAGTAAAAATGGTAAAGTTTATTAGTTACAAATTAGTAGAGAAATAAAACTAAATAAAAAAAATAGAGATTCATGAACACCTATAGCCACATTGGAATAGTTTAGATCTAGCAAATATTTCAGTCTACCAATTACACAAAACAGTTCATAATTTCATACAAAGTAGGGTCATAAGAAAATGTAGCACTATGGTGGAGGCGGCCCAGGCTCAAACAGTGGAGGGCAGCAGCATTTAAATATACCGCAGCAGCACAGAATCCACAAACTGCATAATCAATACCAAAATTTAAAACAAAAATGCAGTAGCATTGTATATGCAGAAATTCTCCAATGCGGATAAATTAATCTTGCGGGATGCGACCATTTGTATTGGGTTGGCAGCTGGCTTATGCTCAAATTCCGCTAGATTTATCCCGCATTAGAGAAAATAACTCCCATTGTACATGATGTAGACCAACAATTTTGAAGTGAAAAGATCTTACCAGAATTCCAAGCATCCTGGTTGGTGATAGGGAGGAGGAGCGGTGGCTAGCAGCGGCGTGCTTGGTGGCGGCGGATCCATATCTGTAGAGGGTATTGGCAGGTGATGAGGAACAACGAAGTCCAAAGAAAAACGTTATACATATGTATATGATCCAACAAACCATGCTACCTATCGCCAAGTCAGACACTCTTCCAACTACCATTCAAAGGAAGAACTTCCAAGTCATTTGCATAATGTTTGCTCAACTAACACCACTTGGCAGTTAAATTCAAAAATGGATGTGCATCTGAACAACTACTACTCCCTAAACTGAGAACCACGAAAAACATTGCATAGTACAAAAAGCACCAGCGGGTGGCTTCGTCGCAGCAATCCATCATTATGAGGGCCGGAAAGACTTACCAATTGGAATCATTAAACTGTCTAGTCTAGAACTTTTTCAAGGAAATTGACACAAGTTATCGCATTGAATAATTTGTTCTAATTGTGCTTTATCAATGAAACTATTGCCATTTCAAATATATATATATATATATATATATATATATATATATATATATATATAATAAATAAAAAGAAAAAGAAAAAAAAGAAAGAGTTGTTATAAAAATATATTTCATCTTTTGGGACAGTGACCCACATAGGCGAGTAACTCTTAGCATTGATGTAAAGTATTAGAAGTTTATAACATTAGATTTCTCTCATTATGGATATATATATATATATATATATATATATAGAGAGAGAGAGAGAGAGAGAGAGAGAGAGAGAAGAAGCCTTTAAATGGATCCCTATTTTTTTTTTATAAAAATGAGGATTAGTTATGGGGTCTACATCACATCGAACTTTAATGATCTGAACCGTCTATTTTTCAAGTTGCATCTCATAGATCATCCTTGCAAAATATTAGCCAAATCGAAAATATTTAAGACATCTAATTGAGTTCAAAAAAATTAACGCATACTTTGTTATATAAAAAACAATAAAATTTTATCTTGATAATTAAATGGGCAAATGATTTCTGATTTGAATTGAATTTTTCCAAGGATAATCTATGAATCGGGACTTACAAAATAGACAGTTCGGATCGTTGAAGTTTGATGTGAAGTAGACCCTATACCTAATCCCTATCTTTTGAAGAAAAAAAATGAGAATCCCTTTGGATAAAGGACCTATATATATATATATATATTTAATTGCTTGGGGCAGTAGCTCATGCTCACGTCCGTTAAGGCAACTTAAATCTAAAGGGAAATTTAAATGATGACCTTTAAGATTAGAAAACTAGAATTCACTAGAAAGTAATAAAAAAATTCTCACAATTTATGATTGAATACATGAAAGAAAAGAACCCTAAGTGTCACGCCCCAATCCCGACATACGTCCAGAATTGACACGTGACGTCACCAAAAATCCGTATCTATCATATCTCACCTCCGAGATATGGGCAAGCACAACACAATAATCGAATCACATAGTTATTTTCGTATGCTTTATGGCTGCATCTAACCTCTCCGTTAGACTGCCTACGTACCCTAAACAGGGATCAAGCCATTCGTAGTTCGTCATGCACAATAATTGACATATAACACACTCCAATTAAGTCGAAAGGTATAACGTTTCTCAATCAATCAATAGAACTCGACAAGCATGAAATTACTTGACTCAGGGTTACATAACAACCCATATGAAAATCATGATTTCCCCTCCAACAATATATAGGCAATTATGTCACCACATGATACCGCAATTCACAACATATATCATTTTCAAGAACCAACGATGTACAATACCATTCTCTAGCCACATTTATCAACGAGTCTAGTCATAACCATATCCATGGTATCCAACATATCAAACCCACATGACGATTTACTTTTTCCACTTCAACCATCACATAATTCATCACGTTTTCCACATACAATCGCATTTCATAGTGTGTAACATAGTTGAGAATTAACAAAGCACACATTAATCTCTAGAAGTATTAATCAACTAAAATACTTATGATGACCCCACTCATATCCAACGTCATTCCATAATCACCTCAATCAATAATGTCAACCATCACATCATCAATAACACATACAACAAGTCGAAACGCAAGGCTAGAGTAACACAATTCAGTTGAAGACTACATCTTTGGAAAAGGGGATTTTGGACAACCCAACGGACCAAGGCTCCAAAGGGGATTCCGGACCATCACTCAACGGAATCCAAACAGAACTCAGTTCCAATCCACCCAACCGAATTGAACGGAAGTCCAAGAAACATAACAACGGCTCGAAGGAACAAGACATGATTCAAGTTACCCAATTCACGAAACTCAACGAACAAAGCAATATTGAGAAAAATCCACATCACAATGGGTCATCGGTCGTTTACTAGACCTCACAACTCCCAAGCAATTCAATATGCGTTTCAATCACATGTCACAACCATTTCCAATACACAACTCAAATCACAATTCACTTCATCATACTAATCACTATACTTCCAACATTATATTTCAATACATAGCTTGTAACATGTCAAGGAATCACGAAGTACAATATTAACATTTAATTTCGTTAAGCAATCAATGAGATAACATATCATTTCACGAATTTAATTAAAGAACTCTACATAATTCCCAATTTGGGGTTAAGAATAATAACATGGTAATTCTAATTTATTTTCACAATATCTATTGTGGGTAATTCCCATCTACTCGAATTTAGGATTCTAAATCACCTTACGGAATGAACTAGAGCAAGGATTCCGGACCACTCAACGGAATCCAACAACATTGGGTTCCGGACCACTCAACGGAACCAAAATATCAAGCGGTTTATCATAATCTACCCATACCCGTCATATGTAAAGTCAATGCCAATATTATGGAATTGGTGCACTGGCAACTCAGGCACTCAGATAAGCTGAGAGGCTCGGGTGAGGGACAATAAAATAAGCATGTGATACAATAATAAAACCAGCCGTCAATCATAATTTATAAACCTTGAATATAAATCTTTCATAAGAAATCAATATCAAACTTTTGAAAACACCGAGGAGTCACCCAAACATCCAAAAGTTCATTCCAAACAACCCTAGCATCTCACATCCATATTCACATACACACAATGAAAGTAGAAGTAGGGCGACATAGTTCATCCAAAGCCTACACCTTTGCAACCATCTCAAACTAAACTCAATGAACTAAGGTGGATACAATCCCGGACCATCACTCAACGGGATCACGGAGTAAGAGGAATTCCGGACCATCACTCAACGGAACCCAAACCAAGATACGATTCCTGACCATCACTCAACGGAATCGCGGAGTGGAGTAGGAAGGATTCCGGACCATCACTCAACGGAATCGCGGAGTATATTGCATAACCACTAATCGATGAAACAACACATGAATCAAGTTACTCAAGTTATAAAGGCTCAACGAAACAAGAAATGAAATAATGAAACGAGCATTGACACATGTTTCAAAGCAACAAACCCCATGACAATGAGTTAACGGTCCACCACTAGCCCTCACCTCATCAAATCAAGCCATTCATACAAAACAAACCATGTTTCCAATATGCACGTCAAATCCCACTTCATATAACTATATCATTGGCTAAATATGAAAATTAACAATTTATAGGAAAAAATGATTATAAAGCCATTTCATATTCACACATATTAAAGTCACTCACATTTCATCATAACATACCATCTATGTAATTCAAACACCTTTCGAATATGCACGTCAATTCACCTACCACAATCATCATCAGTACACAAGCCAAATCATGTTTGATAAACATAGGTCTATGGATAAATATATATAAATATATAATCACATTTCAATAGAATCACATTATAAGATCAAGTCAAATTCACAGATGATACCAATATAAGAAATCAAGGTAACAACCATATCACACATGTTCAAGTCACTCTCTAACCAATGTAGGCCCACTAGACTTCACTTAAGTCTCCCATGGTACTAATTTTATTATTTAGAACATTCCGAGACATGTTGACCAAAAATCAACTCTCGATCAACGATGGGGTCCACAACAATCCGCAAATCCGATTTATGATCCATAACTTTCCAAAGTCCACATTATGCTTCGAGGATAACATACTAAAATTTCATTATGATCCAATGGTCGAATTGTCGTCAATCACACAAACAAGTGGCGGTCCAAATTGATCACCACACCCAACA
Organism: Pyrus communis; assembly: GCF_963583255.1. Taxonomy (NCBI): domain Eukaryota; kingdom Viridiplantae; phylum Streptophyta; class Magnoliopsida; order Rosales; family Rosaceae; genus Pyrus; species Pyrus communis. Next base: position 18,056,033 of record NC_084810.1, on the reverse strand, counting down.
ATTGAATCTTTGGCAACCAAGCTAGACATAGGTTCACATGATCACTAGAAGGTATTTAAAACCTAGACAACACTCGTGAATGATCCCACGCACCTCCACACGCGGTGGGAGTCAAGGTGGAGGGTTTACAAACCCCGAATTTCAACATTAACTAGAGGAGCTCAAATTTACGTGGTAGTTAGAGCTCAACAAGGGAAACACTTTTCACAACTAGGCCGACGATAATTTCTAACCGGAAACCGTCCAATTTCACCGGAGAAAACCGGATTTCTAGGTGTTCAAAACACCCAACTCTAAAACGAATACGAAAGCACAAACTAAGCATACCTACTCGAAGATTATGAAGAGTAGATGAAGTTTCATACCTCACTCGAAGGAAATCATCGCCGGAATCGCCGGAAAAATGATAAAACCGCCGGAAAAGTCGTGGACTTTGCGACCTCGAGCTGCAAAGATGGAAAGGAAATGGGGAAATCTAAAATCACAGAAATGTAGGGCTCGCCAAGAGCTTTCCATGGACACCAAGATCATCCAAAACGGAGCTCGGATGAAAAAGATACAAGTGGGTCAAGTTTGGTGGGTTTACGGGTCAATTTCTCCCTAAAAACGGGTTAGGCAGCTCTTTTCTCCCATTTTTCCGAAAAACTCTCCCTTCTTGCCTCTGGAGGTTTCCCTCCCCTTTAATTTATAGCATTTTGGTAATATTACCAAAATGTCACCAACTTCAAACGACTCTAACTTCTCCGTTCGAACTCGGAAATAAGATCTGTTTACGCCTACGCGCTCATGGAATCGAACTCTACCTAACCAATTCAAGAGTTGACCGAAAAGGTCGAGAAAATTAGAAATGACTAAAGTAACCCTCACTTCGTTTTTCTCAAATTTGGAGAAAAAAAAGAACTAGTTCCAATCAAATCTTCGAAATACGTCAAGAATAAAATAAAATAATAATTTTAGGGACGGGATATCACACTAAGACCACATAAATATGGTTATATACCCTACATCAAGTAAATAAGATGTGTAATTTATGGTTAGCATTTTGAGCTGTTACTTGGCCAGACTGCAACAATTATGTGCAACTGTATGCCACGGGAATAGAAAAATGTCTAGTGACCATGTGAGAGCAGTTATGGGTTTGACTTCTTATCTTTTACAAGACAATATTTTACGCTACTTTAATTTATAGAAATGAGCCTTCAAACATAGGTGCAGACATACAAGCAAACTATCATGGCTAACTGGCCTAATCAGCCCGCATTTGTGGCCAGACGACTGTTATCTCAAGCATTACATATGTTTTCTTCTTGAAAGTTTTAACAAAAAGCCTACGGTACTGTTTATTTTAACGAAAAACCATATTTTTACACTAAAAAGTCAATCTTGGTACTATTCACTTTACTCTTTATTTTGTCCTTATCATCAAAACTCAAAATTTTCAAACCCTTTTCATTGATTTTCCTTTTCTTCTTTGCGTTGCTCCGGGATAAATGGGATATTAGGGAACCAGCTCCTTGGTAAGAAAAATAATTGCTGGTTATATGAAAATATGCAGGAGCAAAAATGCTTTAAAAACTATCTTTTTGCATTTACTGAATTACAAGTAGCATACCATCCTTTTCATCTCCTAACATATTTTGGAGCTATGATTTCTGTACAACAACCAAACAAATACACAACTATGATTTTCTTCAAAGAAAAAAGTATAGAGGAACAAATCTTCAGAAACCCGCTGCTTCCTCGTGATTTCTTTGAGCAACCAACCACAAACAAGTATCTGAAATAAGCTTAGCATCTGGTTTCCTTCCTATCCGTTTGCTTCAAGTTTGCTCTGGTCATGGGGGCTTACCATTTGTTACGCAAAAAGACTCCAACCTGGGCTCAGTTAAATCCACTGTCTCAATATCGTTGGCACGACAACTCCTGGCATTTGAAGTCAAGAGGATCAATCTCTCCATATTATCTGAAACAGAATGCGTGTCTCTTTCAGCACATAGGTTACGGTCAATGTCCAGTGGCAGTGAACACCGAACTGAACCTTTACTGGATTTCGCTCGCCTTATCTCCTCAGCATCTTTATGGCCATCCATGCCTATGTGCTGTCCAGAAGAATACTCAGATCAAGTCTTTATACGCATTGCTCAAATCATACAATATGACCTCCAGACATATGAAAAGTTAAAAAATGACATCAACCACACAGGTGCGTAAAAGCAAGAATTGGCAAGATTTCAATGTACGATAATTACCTGAAAAAGATTTACAGAAAAGTTTTTCCTTTTAGATCTCTCTGGTGAAATAGTTGAAAGGATTTGGACAACCTCACTCATGTTTGGTCTAGCATCAGGATCCAACAGTAGACATTCTTTTGCCAAGTAAGCCATTATCTGCATCTCCTCTTCTGGGAAGTTTCCATTTAAATCTGGATCCGCCAACTCTGTGATTACTCGCCTACTATCCAGTAAACGAGGCATAGCCTACAACAAAGACAAAAATGTTCACATGCTACATCAATTTTTATTAACCCATAGATGTATTTCTGAACTGGTTATCTACAATAAATTCATGTTAATCAGCAGCACCGTGGTAACAAAACGGAAATTCATGCAAAATAAATGATGGATATGTGTTCCTAGTAATAAAGTTGGCAATTTTCTATACCCATATGACAAGGCTTTCTTCTCCCTTAGTGGTTGATTTATGGATGGGCTTCCGACCAGTGATAAGCTCAAGAAGAACTACGCCAAAACTGAAAACGTCTGACTCAAGAGATGCTCTTCCAGCAATAGCATATTCCGGTGCAAAATAACCAAAAGTCCCCTGCATTCTTGCTGGAGAACTAGATGTGCTAGGGACACCATCAGCTTTTAAACGTTTCGCCATACCAAGATCAGTTATCTGCACATATATAACAAATATAAGAAATATAAGAAATGCGTGCGAAATATCAGCTTCAAACTAGGCTATCTTTCAGTTCCAAAAGAGAAATGTAAACCGTGTTTGTAGCCAAATATCCGCTTCAAACTAGCCTATTATTATTTCCCTTGTTTCAAATAATAACATCTTACTTTTGCTTGCCAATTTTCATCCAGAAGAATGTTTGTGGATTTGACATCTCGATGCAGAATTCTTGGAGCAGCTGCTTCATGGAGATATTCCAAACCCCTTGCAGCTCCAATGGCAATTGAAACTCGAGTGACCCAATCCATGTTTTTCCCTTCATCCCCATCCAAACAATCTCTCAGGTTACCGTTATCCATGTACTCAAATATCAATAACCTCTCAACATTTTTTCCATGGGTTTCAAAGCAGTAGCCAAGCAAAGGCACCACATTAAAATGATTAAGTCTGGCTAACATTTCAATCTGAGAAAAGAACAGATTGATTAAGTTATTTCTTCTGTTAAGAAACAAATAAAAAGGATGTTGATGTATATCGACAAACGCACAGAAAGATGAGGTATTACCTCTGTTAAAAAGACAGAGTCCATGTCTGGCCCTTTCAAAGCTTTTAGACGCTTAACTGCCACAACTTCGCCATCATTGAGCTGGCCACGATAGACATAGCTGCTTCCACCAAGTCCTATTAGATTGGAATCTGAAAACTTATTGGTTGCACTTTCCAGTTCAAAATATGAAAATTGAACAATTGCTCCAGGTGTAGCTCGGGGTTTGCTCCTCAATATGCAAGAGGTAAAGCAGCCTGTTAAATGAAACAGAATAGTTATAGCAGTTCCTGTACGGAGAAAAATATACAAAAAAAAGTTATCAGGTTTAAAGGAGTACTATGAAATGAACAGGCTGAAAAGATGAGCTGGTTTTTATAGACTAAGAAACAAACTCTGCTAAAACACTCCGTAGAGCAAATTACCTGTGCCTTTACTGATGGGGGAATCCATATTTATTTTGGTCTCAAACAATGAGGAACTCTTATAGCTAATTAAGTTGGAAGCACTATTGCAACTTGATTCCTTATCAGGCGAAAATATCGGCACTTGAATAGAGCACTTAGCCCTTCGGCAGAAGTAGCATGCCACCGAGGAAATAAAAGCCAGGGTTGTGAGTATGACACATGCTAAAAGAATAATCACAACAACTTTGCTCGAAAAATGATTTTTTGAAGGCTGTGCTGCATTGAGAGATCCTGTTAAGAAGAAACACAGAACAAGTCACAATCAAATGACTTCAGAATTCAGATAAAGAATTAATGTCGAAGATATAACAAAGTCCATCTAACTTGTAAATCAAAGATATAACAAAATGTCAGATGTATGTAAAAAAAATATCTGGAAATTCTTTGTGGGATAAATTATGGGTGCGTCAATACATATACGTCAAAGATGGGATGTCTGTAAACAGGATTCTCAGAGTAAATCAAAATCCATGGTTCCATAAAGCAATCAGCTTTAAAAAACCACATGATTTATCATTGTTCTATGTAAAGTGGATCGGTTGACTGATGTGTGTGTGTGTGTGTGTGTGTGTAAGAGAGAGAGAGAGAGAGAGAGAGAGAGAGAGAGAGAAAGTACCATAAGTGCAGTTGCAGGCTGTAAAACAATTAGGATCATGACCGTCAGCTGCGACTTTAGGAAGCCCATTGGCAGCACATATGCATGTCCATGTAGTATTACTTCCAGCATCTGAATCAGAGGCATTCAGTTTATATTGTCATACATCATGTAGCATATACAAGAAAAATGGGTACAAAAGAATATTCCAGTCACAAAATAAGGGATAGTTCTTAATCAATGCAATGAACGCACAAACATACAAGGATTTAACTGAAGCATTTTTTATATATGAATTTTATAGAGCTTCCACCTAAACATTGAGTGAACAACATTTAAAGAATAAGCGTAAAAAAAATGAGCAAGTGCATTCAAGAATATATTTGACTTAATATTGTAATATCTATTGACCAGAAACTGTTATTTCAATCCGTTTATTTCTGTCCGATATAAACAGAAACAAATATAAAGAGATGACGAAAGGAACAACTGTTAAAAGTTTATCGGCAAATAATGGTGTATCAAAAGTGTAAAGCTTTTGGGTGATTGTAGCATTAAGATCAGAAGCATACCCTGACTGCAATTACAGGATGCTGAACAGTAAGGTTCTAGAGTGTAGCTCACGTTTCCTTGATATGAGCATCTACATGTCCAGTCAGTCGCATTCCATGAACCGGAAACCTCATCTGCTACGACAAATAATGAAAAGAAGATTTCCATATATTATTTAAATCATACTGAGACTACGAAGAAGTTTGATGGGTAACCCTTCTAATATGGAAGCTCAAGACTCTATAAAAGGGGAACAATATGTGCAGGTTATTTGGATGTTGGAAAAATATAAGTTTTGCATATCACCAAGCAACATACTTAATTCCAGATTTGAAGGCAAGCAAGGCGTGTCTTGGATTTCCCATATTGCAATATCAATAAATCTTTTCATAAACATATCGGCAATGAGAAATCAATACTAACCGCAAACACCTTGCCGAATCACGATCAAGGTTATGACACAGGCAAGGGCAACCTTCACTTGGAACTTCATTTATCCTAACCTGAACAGTATAACAACAGCATATTGAATCCATAACGAAAATAAATATTACATAAGTAAAATAATAAAAACTGATTTGGATACACTTTCTACTCCTGATGGCAAACATAGCGCAACAATTATGTAAGAATCAAGTAAATGTTTTCCCTAAAATGCTGTGAAATACAAAAAGAAATAATTGAATTCATAACAACGTATTGTTAGAAAACTAACGTCATAGAGATCTCGATATAAAACAAACTGGAAATATATCGTATTAAAAAAAACCTTCATTGGGTTAGTGAGAAACTTCAGACTTCTGTGGTCTCAATCCTTAAGCCTACACTGATTATTGATGTAGATTATATCAATTCAGGCATAAACACAATTTACAGAGCCAAATAGCTTATCAAAATAATTTAATAAAACTTTCTTTTTCTTACAAGAAAAAAAATTCCCTAGTGATAACACTATGAAGTTTTATTTTAGATAAATAAGTTGAGTGGAACAAGCACAAAGGTGTAAACAACTAACCGTCCCACCCGTTTGATTCAAATCCTTTACAGTGCAGATAGTAAGTTCCAAAAGACTCAAGGAAAAGGAAAAGAAAATTAAAAGCAGATGTAATACTCTCATAAATCCGGAATCAAACAATAGAAAGTTAGGCAAGCATGTAGAAGAAAATATGACAGGCAGGTGTTGTTAAATTCATGGTTGGCCAACAAATTGGAAGCTAACTGTTAGAGAAACCAGTCCCAATTCATCACCTTGATTTCTCCACCATGGTTTTCTGCACTTGTAATTATCATTACCCTAATTATAAATAATAGCACAATTAAGCACTAGACCTAATACATTTAATCATCATTGTATATAACCTAGGATTGTAAACTCAATCATTTAATCATCATTGTATATAACCTAGGATTGTAAATGCAACCCACTTTGCTGTGCATTCAAGCAAAATATGTAGTACAACATGAAGTTCGACTAAGTGGTATTGTCAACACACAATTTTGGCGAAAACGAGTTTACAAAATTATTGTTGACCCATGGTTACGGATTGTTATACCCAGTCTCATAATTACACACAACTAAAAACACAAATGAAGAAGTGACCATTAAAACAACCACATTGCCTTAGTCATTAAAATCTGTAACTGTGGTCAAGTTGCATCAAATAAGAAAAGACTGTAAAATTCAAGGCTTGCCGGTTGGGGATCAAGCGGAAATTGGCCCAACAAATGAGCGCCTGCCCCCGTCTATCATCAATGCATTACTGCTTTTAGTAGTCCCACATTCTTTAAACTATTTAAACTGCCTCCCCAAACAGCGTACAAGAACTTCAAAAGCAAAAGATTCCTACAAACAAAAATATATTTTCTTCCCAGTAACTCCACAAGACTTTACAACAAGTGACATTGCTTCCAAACAGATCGAAAGTATAAAGCTTTTAGAGAATTAAGGAAAATCAGCACACCTGAATAAGTAAAGAAACGCAGCAGAAACAGAAATAGGAACTTTACCTTGACTTACAAAATACAAAGTGAAAAGTAACAAGCATTGAGCTCAAATTACTCAAAACAATCGCGACTCCCTCCTTCAGAGTTCATACATGAGTACAAGTACACAAACTGGAGCACAGCAAACCCAATATAACAAAGACCAGAAAGGTCTAATATACGCAATCCCGTCACAAATGATGGAGTAAATCTAGAAAATGGACAATGCCGAAAGGACATGTGACACAAATAGCGGGGAAAGAGACAAATGGGGCTCATGAAAACATGGATTGGAAAATGGTAAACTCAAATCAAACCCATCAGCCACCTCTCTGAAAGCTGCCATTTTCCATATCAGAAAGTGACCCCTCAGCTGCACCTAAAATCTAATCCAATATTACCGAACGAAACCCCACAATCTGTTTACTTTTCACAACCGTGGCTCAATACTTAAATATTAACTGGCCTTTCTAAAAATTTTCAAATGGGAAATTTTCAGACACCCCAACGGTTGAAAATTTAAAAAAGCTTTCCTATTTTTGTATTCACATTGGGAAGTAACGGTTATAATTCATCAAAGACTTTTACTTAGCTTCAAAGACAGACAATCAGACATACACGTACTGCTGCTCGGTCCGTAAAGCGAGCAAAGATTGAGCTCACACTGGGCCTTACTAATCTGTTGGCTGTGGAAAGTGGGCCCAATATTGGGGTCATAGTGGGCCCTGCTTATTCAGCCGACGTGAATGGGTGAAAGGATGACATAATAAAACCACGGTTGAGAAAATACTACACAAACCCTACTCACCAACCAAACTTTTCCAAGAGACCTATACTTTTTTTTTTTTTTTTGGTTGACAACGGGGGCATAAGACCATAAGAAAAGGAAGATTACAATAGAATATCACGAGGCTACGAGACCTCAATTATATCTGCAATTAGTAACCGATGACGAGAAGGAGGAGCTTGCTCAGAAAACACTGGACCCAAACTGCAAAACACCTGTACTTTTTTGTCAAAATTATAGTCACCAACCGAGCCTATTATATTAGCTTTCATCATTTGTTAAATTAAATCAAGTTTCTAAATTTCTAAATTCGTGTATACAACAAATGAAATTCAAAATTTTAGGATTTGATTTGTTGGGGAATCTTCTACTACTTTGTTGTTTCAAAATTAAAAACTTTGTTCCAAAAAGATCAAAGTTGTTTTCTTTCTGACAAAGAAGTATTTATCCTTCGGAATTCGAACTTGGCTGCAAAGATACGGATACTGCTATACTGCTATGACCAACTAACCTAACCCAACGACAGTGTAGAAAAAATCAAACCTTAGAAAATGGGAGGCAAAGTAGGGACGTGGCATCCACTTCATCTATGAAGTTAATAGATTTCTCAGTAGTAACATATACTTAATTACTAAAACACCCAAGAGAATGATCTTAAATACATTTGTGTCCAATAACCAGAGTTAATTCCCTCTTCCGCCACAAGCTGAAATGGGTCCACCGGATCCGTGCAGAAAGGAAAAAAAAAAAATCGAAAAGCTAAAATGGCATGGCATTCAATTAACAAACGCAGGAAGTGATTTTTACCTTGAGAAAGAAGTGATTCTGAAATACGGCGGCTTCTGCGATTTTGTGGTGCCTCCTTTGGTGCTAAAGAAGTCGGAAAATGGCGTCTGAAGAAGCGCTTTTGAGAAACCGAATCCGCTTTCTGACCTCAGGCATATCGGATCTGATAATCCAACGATGATATAGGAGAAATGTAGAGAGAGAGAGAGAGAGAGAGAGAGAGAGAGAGCGTGAATGACAGTCAGAGCGTCTCCATTTTTAAGTGCTCAATTTTTAAGTGCGAGAAGAAGCTGCCGTTGGATGCCGCTGCTTCTTCAGCTGAAGATAGACAGTGAGAGTGTGAAAGTGAAAGTGGGAAGGTTTTGCAGAGAGAGGCCCATAATAATGAGCTGCGCTGAGGTAGCTCGGTCTCGCTTTCCGAGGTGGTCCCACTTCATTATACATTTCGTGGGAGCATTTTTTTCTTGTAATCCTAAACTTTTGTGTATGTTCACTGTACATTTAATTATGTATTACGTGTTCTTTAACTAATTTTGGTTACTTTTTTTATTCAAATTAAAAAAGTAACATATAATTTGAAAGTTAACTAGAATTAGGTGAAATGACATATGATAAATGATTAGGTATATAACGATCAAGGTTCTAAAAAACGCTAAACGCTAATTTGGTGGCGGGTTAGAACTTAGCATCTAGGCGGAAGCCTTAGGAAGATTTAAGTATATTTATTATATACCGTATAATTATGTTTTCATTTATACTTATAAAAATACATAATTGTATTGAGATACATATATTACAAAACAAAATGACATAGATTATAAAATATTAGAGCATATTGAAAACATGTGGAACAAGCATATAATGAGTGTTCATCCAAATATTCAACAAGTCTCATACATTTTATTGAAAAAAAAATAGAATGTCAAATGAAAAATATTGATTTTTTGTCTAAGTGAGAGTCGTGACGTAGGTGGGTCTAGGAGGGCTAAGTGGACGCCTAAGTAGATCTAGGCACACGCATAAGCAGGTCTAGGCATCCTTTCTTAATTTTCAAATGTCTATGAATTAATTAGGGCGCCACCATAACAGTGATGGTAAGCATACACCATAATTAGTGTGGTGAGCAAAAATGCTCTAAATGTATGCCCTTAGGGTGGCATTTCATGTACATTGGTGGAGCATTTTTAGAGGCTTTTTAGTGTGACGATCATAATCCACATAGTTATAGCTAGGGAAAATATTAGGAAGATCGTATTTAGGAGTTCTACTTTCATGCTATGGAACATTAAAACCCACAATAAAAGTAATATTTCAAAGAAATCAGTTCACCTAATACTCATAGTATTTAATGCTATGAAGCATGAAAAAAAAAATTTCTCATATTTAGGTGCCATTTGATTAACTATTTCATTTTTATTTTCAATTTTTATTTTTTTTTAAAATGAAATCTTGTTTGGTAACTAATTTTAATTTTCAGAAAATGAAAGTTGAAAACTACTTTATTTGGTTTTCAAAAATTGGCTAAAAGTTTTCACTTTTCAGTTTTTCAATTTGAAAAATGAAGGTAATTACCAAATAAGATTTCAATTTTCAAAAATGTAAAAACTAAAAAACTAAAAACTAAAAATTAAAAATGATTATCAAACAGACCTTTAGTACGATATATTAATCATCTTTCTAATAAAGGTACGATGTATTATATTATGAATTTTTAAAAAGTAATTTTAATTTAGATGTAGTCTATCAAATATAATCTTCTTAGCATCACCCTCTAACAAGTCATTTGAGATGTCGTAATTTAAGATGTTATAATGATTAATTTGGCCTATTTTCCAACAGAAATAAGGTTCTCAAAGGAAATAAACCCTGGACAAAAGATGACAAAATTTTTAGATATTCCGACCAAAAGTTGACGATAGTAGTACTCACTATTTATGAGATTCAAACCTAAAATTTCTTATTTATATATGAAAAAAAAAAATCATTACACTGTAATACTAATTGCATCATATACCCGAGATTTGAGTATGAAGAGAAGAAAAGAAAAAAAAAAAAAAAAAGCATATAAAATGTTCAAACGGCTTTTTAGGGTATAGTTATTTCAAATACATATCAAATGTATTGCATCTAGTTATTCAATCCAAATACAAGTACCCTCATGTTTTATAGTTTATGTTGCAAATTATAAAATCCAAATCCACTTTCAAATCCCTCCACCCAACCAGAGGTTTCAATTACTTCACTCAATTGAACAAGTTAGAAAGAAGATTTGTTAATTATTGGTTCAAAATTTAAAAGCTATGATAACTTGGTGAAAAGAATGAGGAGTAGATATACCATTGTCATAAATTCTTCAAGTGAATAATTCACCCCAAAGTATCCCACAATTACAAGGCTATACCCCTTCTAATGAAACCATTTAAAAAAGAAAGAAAAAAAACCCCTTCACATGTACATCACGCAAGGTCGCACCACATAGCCCCTAACTCCCACCTCCTCATTTTTCACAATTGATCTGAGCCCCAATTACTCACATTTACCCAGTTCTTATTCATATACATGAGATAACAACCAAATATACTCCCCCAAAGTTAAATCACCCAATATTCATCGGTCTCCCAGTCATATCCCTGACTCCCCGAACCACAAAGCAAACGAATAAGAACGAAACAAAAAGGTCTATTGATGAAGAACATACGTAAGGTGAAGCGAATGCTACTTTTGAGGATTATCGCGGCTAGATTTGGCCGGAAATGACTGAGCACTGCTGAGGGCTCGTCGTGGTGATGGGTTCCCTAACAACATGGTTTGTGAACGTGTCACCATGTCTGTCATCGATGGGGTTTGGTAAGATTGCACAAGGCTAGTGCTATCTGTGGAATCACCTCGAGCAGTTGCCCTCTGCCATGAGTGCGAGCTCAATCCTGATAAAACGTACGCTCTTCCTGATTCCTCGTATGCACGACGGTTTCCCATCCTTTCTTGCATCTCCTTCAACTCGGCGGAAAGTGAGACACACAGGCGGTCACCAGCTCGTGCAGAGGCAGTTTCAGACAATGCCCTACGACAGCTTTCCAGGAGGGAGACTGCACCAACCAAATCACCGTTCTCAGCAGCCACTCTAGCCTCGGCCATTGCTTCTGCTGCATGAAGCCTATTCAACTGCCTGTCTACTTCCATTGACACTATTAGTTGTCCTACTACTTCAGGCCTTTGGATCGTGACTTCACTGCCTTCTTCCAAATTCACCAAATCTTTCGTTATGGGATCTCTGTAAACACATCTAACCTTTACCAGCGACATGTCATTACCGGACACATCATCAGGAATATTGATTGTCACTAAAAAATCCCTTTCCTCTTCAGCATACAGGTCGCCAACATCAATAGAACCCATTCTTGCAGCAGCAGTCATGCTGGTTCTGTAACTCCCTGCCTTTATTGAACCAAGTTGCAAACTCGGGTGAATGCACTCAATTCTGACCTTTAGTTCTTGCACTACCACACTTAAAAGGCCGCCAATACACTGTGCAAATGCATCCTGAATCACACTCTCAGCTTCTATGAAAGAAAATGTCCCACCAGAAGTTTCCGAGATTGAATGCATCGAGGCAGCATCATGATCTGCACCAAATCCAAATGCATGAACTGGAATCTGCAAGCCAGCTGCATTATTGCGACGGATAGAGATTGGGATAAGTGATTGGTAATCTGTTCGTGGATGGATCCCACTAGGACTATTGACAGTGTATGTATCCTGCCCATCAGATAGTAGTATGATACTGCAAACTGGGTTCTTCCACTTGCGGTCTACTAACACCTTGGTACCTTTCCGAAGAGCCTCAGCAATGTTTGTTCCACCATTTGAAACCAGAGAGTTTACAGCCTGCAATGCATGTTGCCTCCCAGCATCAGTCATCCGACGAAGGGGAAAAAGCCGGCGGGCTGTAGAGGAGAAGGCAATTACAGACAGCCGATCAGATGGACCAAGGTTCTGTACCACAAACCCCATTGCCCGTTTCATCAAAGCAAGCTTTGTACCTGCCATGCTTCCACTGACATCAAGCACTGTCACAAGATCTACTGGAGCACGAGAATTTTGAGATACTGGTGTCTGATTTCTGCTGCTAATATGTCTTTCACTTGTAAGAGGAGCCTTAAGATGGATTAGAACAGTGAAGTTATCATGAGAGGCTGATCTTTGAACAGCCATAACTTCAGGATATGTTTTGACCTCTATTGTTCCAATAGAATTGTTATCATAAGCATCTTCGACAGATGCACTTGTGTTGGAAATCTCAGGTTGTTGATCTAAGCTTTCATCATCGTCAAATATAACTGGTTCGGGAGTGTGAAAGAGTGAAGAAACCGGTCGGCTTGCATCCAGGCGTGGGGGAGGAATTTGTCGTAAAACAGCCATCCATGCATCATCTTGGGGCCAACCAACAGGGTTAATTCTAGAAGCACCGCGTGAAAGATCAGGAGCGGGGTTCTGAAAGGGGATTTCTTTCCACTTTGCTCTGCATACTGGACAAATTTGGTTTCCATGTTTTACATTAGAAGTAATACAGTGGAAGTGGAAAGAGTGGGAGCACTCTGCAGTGAAAATAGCATGGCCCTGTCCTGTCTTCATGGTCGTCAAGCATATTGCACAGGTCCTCTACAGTCAAGAACAACCTAGTTAGAACAATTTAGGCTGGTACCACATTCAGAAATACCAACGGAAAATGTCAAAAAGGCACACAGGAAAAATTTACTAAAGTTACGGAAGCATGCACTTCCGTCAATAAAAGTGATCCTTAAATTGACCACAGAAGGCACCTCATATAACCTAACAATGAAGGAGAAATGTAGGATAAATTCTAAAAACCAACTCTAGTTTATTTCCTGATTAACATCTCATTCAGAACACATAAAAATAAATTTATATCAGAAAGGCGTAATAATTTCGCAAACTAGGGTTTCACAGAATTGGCTAGAAAAATACTTAAATGCTGCAGTGCTTGATTTTTTTTTTTTCATCTGGATCATACTATGTTTCATATATCTTTCTTCACAATATATTACAACTGATTAGAAATCTCTTCTTCAAGAATTCCATTCATCATGTAGTTATTGCAGTTTATAAAGAAAACAATCCATGCAGAACTTTATATTTTTAAAAGTTAATCACTTGCTGAAAAGACTGTATTTCCACAAGTCTCAAAATCAAGATTAAGGAACGATTTGATTTTACACATAAAACTTGATGGGATAACTTTTATTAGATTTACTTGAACATAAGCTTCTACATGTGGGCTTGAAACCGATAACTCTACAAGAAAATTATTAAGCTATCACTGCAAGCTATGAAGATCAGTAATTTAAGTACCTAAAAAATGAATGTGCAATATGGATTTACAAGAATTATACATGCATGTCCGTGTCTAAGTGAACAATGAGCAGGCACTTTTCCAATCAAATAATAATAACAAAATAAGCACCCATTTAAACATCTAGATTTCGTTTTGGGGACATGAATTCTTAGTTTTCAGGTACCATGGATTATTAAAACAGTACCTCACAGCTTTAACTCAAAATCCACTATTGGCATTTGGATACTTGAATCCAAATCCAACCCTTTAATTTAGAGAATCTTAACCTTGGCTTATAATATCATTCAGAATTCTTTGATGCATGTGAATATCTGGAAGGGTCAACACTACACAGTTTCATATTAAAGCCTTTAACCATTCACCTCCACTTGTGCATAAAAAGATGAATTAGATTTCACCATATCTACAGTACAGTAACAGTCGGCAATTTCGAGATACTTTTATCCAATTAATAAACCCTTTTTTTGGGTCAATAATACAATTAATTAACTATGATCAAAGGGGTCCCTAGTTTAATCAGCTAGCCTACAAAAGAAACAAGTCAATGACAAATGATCAAAAAAAATGGTGGTGGAGGACACAACGGAAAATTCCATCGATCAAGGGGATGATTCTTCAAAACAAAGACTAATAAAGCAAACTGCAGACTAATAAACCATTCAAGTTGGTAAGAAAAAAAAAATTGAAGCTCATCAAAAGAAGAATGATGAACTGCTTCTCTCAATTCCCTCTTCAATTCGGAATAAGATTCTCTCCCCTCCTATTCTCATCTTCTTCCCTCCCCTCCCCTCACACTTTGATTTTTTGTCTTTTTTTTCTATAGAAAATCAATATAAAATATTGACGTGATTTAATAGTAAGCATGAACTTTAAAAAAGATTTAAAAAAGATTAAGAGGGAAGAGAATATTCAATTCTCCTTTGTTGCTTTTGCTGATGCTCATTGCAGGAAAGCTCACCTCAACCAAGGGGTCCACAATCTTGAGAGAGAGAGAGAGAGGTGTGTGTGTCTGTATGCGGAATAGTGCACTTGTGCTGACCAGACAAAGCACTTCCCCTTGGAGGAAGGGAAAGGTACAGGAGGGACTCAGTGAGTGAAGTGGGTTCCTTTTCTGATGAAATGTTAGCCAAAAGAAGGGGACTAGTCCACTTTCTCTATCCCCACAACCACAACCCTTCCTCATCTCTCTCTCTCCGCAAATAGCTGAAAACAACCTGACAACCAATACCCCATGTTCACAAATCTCACATTATCACCACCACCCCCACCCCACCAACCCCACCAGCATCACCAACATATACCCCACACCATGAGATACACAAAAGAAATAAGAAAAAAAATTCAATCATGATCAGGAGTTAGCATCACCAGTAAATTATTATAAAAGTATCATAAATATGTTTTACTTATACGATCTTTTTTTTTACATAATATTTGTTTGTGAAAGTGATATTGGGAGACTGGAATTCAAAATCGAGGCTTCGAGTACAAGAGATGCTGTTCTTAACCAACCTAACAAATATCATGTTGCTTATACCTTCTCCTTTTAGAGTGCATGTAAATAAATGAAATTACTGTTCAAAGAAAACATTTAGTTAATTTCATTCACTGTTCACGAAGAATCTACCATGGATATTCAACAAATAGCAAAAAGACATCTAGACACCAAATGGAAGAACAAATCAAACCCAAATGATAAAATTTCACAAAAATCGAACAAAGTTGCAAAGATTGGCATAAACAACAACAAATTCAATAGCCAAAAGCTCAACATGCAAATGAATTTTTCATAGAAAACAGAAAAATTCCAAACCTTGGAGGACTTGGTTCCAGTTTTGGGCAACCGAAGACCGGAAGACGACGGTGTGGGCGTGGTGGGTCGGCAGTCGGAGCCAGCACCCATCGGAGAAAGCAGAGAGGAGGACGAAACGGCGTCGGATAATACAGATGCGGCAGCATCGTTCGATGCGGATGGCGGCTCCTCTCTGGTTTGAGGAACATAGAGACATGTGTTCAACCCAAGAGCAAGCTTAGCTTTCCTCCATTTGCTTCCCATTCTTTTCAAATTTTAACTTCTGGGTTTTTTTTTTTCTCAGCTCAAAATCTCTGTGAAGATCCAAACTTTTTTTCAGATCTTGAATCTGTGACCCATGCCCATGATATAAGGTGAAGAAGTGTGGAGGTTTGTCATGTTGTGGTGGTTTTGCGCTCAACAACAAGAAATGGAATATTAAAGAGGCAATAAGTGTTTGAAAGGTTTGAGAGGAAATGATTTTATAGGACCATGTAGAAATTGAAAGGGAGAGAAGAGAAACCAGTAATTTTTAGTAAGAAACTTTAACGAAAAATTTTCAGTACGATTCATTTTAATAAAAAATTATATTTTTATACTAAAAAATTAATTTTAATATTATTTACTTTATCTTTTATTTTATCTTTATCGTTAAAACTTAAAGTTTTTAAATTATTTTAATTAATTTTCCTAATTCTTAATGCATCTAAAATTGAGTCACATAAAGTTATTATTTTATTTAAAATCTCATGTTATTATTTATTTTTTGAAGAGGTGACTAATTGATGGTTTCGTCACAACAATTTATTCTTTTGAAATCGATAAACTCAGACATTTTAGCCTATCCTGACCAGTTTTGGGTAGACTCACTAAGACATTTTAATCTCTTTTGGCCACCATCAAATAAACTTACAAAGTCTCATATTGTAAGACATGTATATATTAAAAAAAAAAATACAACATTTCAATCATGTCGTTTATTTTTATTATTAAATATAAATATATTATTTACTTTATTATAACACGTATTATACCATTTATACACTATATAACTTGGGATTTCGATTTCGATAAATGTTTCTTTAGGGAAATGGGGTGTTTATTGGGTTGGATTGACCTTTATGATGGGTGGATGGGTTTGGTATATAGGTGGGCGGAGAGAGGGTTAAGATATTCGAGGGGTCAGAGAGGCTCCACAGTAGCCTTTTTTTTTTTGAATCAGCTGAGGGATGGTGAAACAGGAGTTGACTTGCACGAATACACACACAATACAAGGGAAGGAGCCTCACACAAGCAACGGCTAATAAATCCAACTACTTTTTGGATGGAGGATCCAAAATAATTTGACAATAAAGGTTTTTTTTTGTTCTTTTCAAAATTTGGAAAATCAACGTCTCCTCATTTAACAAAATCAGACGGCAGAATTGTTGTTATAAATTTAACACTGTTAATTAGTAATAGAGGTCACAAAGATTACACAAAATAACTATAGAAGATTTAATCTCGAATTCGCCCATCCATATCATGCTAAGTTTGTCATATAAAATTAGAACGTATAAGTGAACGAGCTATAAAAGAACTACACATGTACTAATTGTTTGATTTTGCTTGGTGTTTTGTTGAAACGCTTGTGTTCTTGTGTTTGTTTGATTGTGCTTGGTGTTTTGTTGCTTTCTTGTGGTGGGTATTTTTGTTTGTATCATTGTAATCTGTTGGTAACAAGGTTCATAAAAGAACGTTTAACAAAAATTTCACCCGCATCACCCTTCCTCAATATTTAAAATGGAACTCAGATGGAAGGATAAATGTTATAAATTCCTCGAGTCATAAGATACTTTTACTTTCAATATGGCGGTTTCATGTGCATATAATTTACGTGGAAAATTTTCGATCATCTATCTCAAATGCACCTATGAGGAGCAATTATGAATATTCCAAATTTTCCAACCTAAAAATGGAGGCGCATGCAATGCAACTGAACGAAAGCATTTTATAAAAATAATATCCATTTTTCATTTACTTTGTAATGAATTTCTATATTTTTTTTTGTTTGTTGGAAAATTCCAAATTGTTCCTTTGTATAAATTGAATGAGTTTTGACTCTTCTGAATTATACACACACAGACAGTTCGGTGACATCAATTTTTTATATTATTTTTTTTTATAAATGTTTATATGTGACTCATTTCGTAATGTATTTTAATGATCCGAATCGTCTATCTTTAAGGTCTTCCGTCAAAAATCACGTCTACCAAAAGTCACCTAAATCTGAAACTATATGACTGTTGATTAAGGGTTTAGGGTTTTTTTGTAGAACTGTATTTGTTAATTTTTTTTTCACTACAAATGAATGTCTTAGTAGTTTTAGATTTGTCTATATTTTTGCAAGGATGATCTATGAATAATGTTTAAAAAGATAAGACGATCCAGATCGTTGAAATTCGCGGACTAAGTCTCACAAAAACCTATATAAAAATTTATGTAAAAAATTAGTGTCAGGGATCTGCCAATCGTTGAAATTCGCAGAAAAAATCTTACAAAAACCTATATAAAAAGTTATGTAAACAAAATTGTGTCACGAATCCGGTGCATATATATGCGATATGTAGTGTTATACGTAGGGAAGTTCTTATCCGTCTTTGTTGACTGCAGTCTAAGTTACCAAAATGATTTAGTACTCCTTTTATTGAATTCAAAGAAAGAGCACAAGCATCTCATACTTTAGTCACAAATGCTACGAGGGCGAGATAATCGGTCTAATATTTTAGTTAATGAATCCCGTACTTGTTATATTCTTATTCTCCCAAATCTTTTCAACAGATGTTTCTAATTTGATTTTAATGCAAAATTTTTTCTCAAGGCTACCCCACATCGCATATGGTTCAACAACGGAACCGTCTAATTGTCATCAGGGACAGAGCTAAAAGTTTTTTTAGTGGGAGTAACCCAAAAAAGTAACTAAGAAAAACTTTATTATAATATAGTTTATACCCAGTGTGATAATAGAGATGATTTTAAATGATTATGTATCACGATTCTAATGTTACAATCATTGTAGTAGTAGAAAGTGGCAAAGTGATAAGAAAAATATTTATACATGAGAGGCGGGAGATCGTTTTTTTTTTTTTTTTTTTTTTTTTTTTAAAGAAAACTTCATTTTAATCCTTAAAAAAGATGAGTTTTAGGCTATAACCTTGTGTAAAATTAAAATCCAATTTTAGTCTCTAGTACATTTAATCATCTCATTTATTAGTTTTATTTTGATGTTTTATTTTTATTTTAATGTATTAATTACATTTAAATTTATTTTTTATTTCATCCATCATAATATATTTTACTGTCTACATTTAGGCAACTAATTTTTTTATAATATATATTCCGATAACAATTTTGTATGTTCTTCATTTAGGTACATTAATATATTTGAAAATTTTGGTATATCCATCAATACAAACATATAGGTACATTCAATATAATTCATTTCAGTACATACATTTTGGTACACACATTTGAGTATTGACTTTTAGGTACATTAATTCAATATACTATATTTCGGTACTTACATTTCGGTACGTACATTTTGGTACATACATTTTGGTATTGACATTTAGGTACATTAATTCAATATAATACATTTTGGTACATACATTTAGGTTCATTATAATATATTTCAGTACAATCATGTAGGTACAAATATTTCGGTACAAAAAGTCAATTTTATATATTTCAGCTGTCACATCCTAGCCCGGGTCCACACCACATCCCGGGTTCGACTCCATCGTAGCACGATATTGTCCACTTTGGGCCCCGACCACGCCCTCATGGTTTTGTTTCTAGGAACTCACACGAGAACTTCCTAGTGGGTCACCCAACCTAGGATTGCTCTCGTGCGAACTCACTTAACTTCGGAGTTCTGATGGAACCCAAAGCCAATAAGCTCCCAAAAGGGCTCGTGCTAGGTAGAGATGGGAATATACATGTAAGACTTACACTCCCCTGGGCAATGTGGGATCTTACAATCCACCCCCTTTAGGGGCCCGACGTTCTCGTCAGCACACTTCTTACCAGGGATTGACTCTGATACCAAATTGTCACATCCCCGCCCGGGTCCCCACCACATCCCTAGCTCGACTCCATCGTAGCACGATATTGTCCACTTTGGGTCCCGACCACGCCCTCACGGTTTTGTTTCTGGGAACTCACATGAGAACTTCCTAGTGGGTCACCCAACTTGGGATTGCTCTCGCGCAAACTCGCTTAACTTCGGAGTTCCGATGGAACCCGAAGCCAATGAGCTCCCAAAAGGTCTCGTGCTAGGTAAAGATGGGAATATACATATAAGGCTTACATGATCCACTCCCCTGGGCAATGTGGGATCTTACATCGGCACAGTCATTTCTGTACAATTATGTATTTATATATTTTTGTATCACAATTTTCTTTTAATATTTTCTCATTTATGTCCATTGATAATTAAAAGAACTAAATATGTGCATATTAATAAAATTAAAATTTAATGTAGAGAGATTAAATAAAAATGCACATTGAATAACAAAAATTGAATATAAATTTTGATAAAAGTACACTTGAAGGAATTAAATTGAATATGTAATCTAGCATCAGGTTTTTTTTTTTTTTTTTTTTTTTTTTAATTTTAATTTTGCAAGGACTAATGTTCAAAAACCCCCTTTTTACAGCGTGAATGACCAAACAAAAGCACTTTTACTCTATAATATTTGATATTGAGTAGAAGTAGTATGAAGGTATGCTTGATATTGAATACGCATCTTTTCTTCAAAAATGACGCGTGTATATTTATATAACTACAGTCTGCAACTTAACAAACGAATTACTTGAGTGAGGACATCTATCTCAGTAAGTCTTCATTGGCTTCATCTGTGATTGTTATACTAAGATCCTATAAATAAGAATTCAAAATTCAAAATTGTTTCCTCAACTACAATAAGCAAAACAATACAGGTCATAAGATAAAAATGAAACAAAAATATGAGCAATCATATGGCTAAATAATTTTCGATTTGACCAATTTTTGCAGCGATAGTCTAATGTTTAGAAAACATACTTTATCCTTTGATACTTGCATTGGATAAGCGGACACATTATATTCGACTCATAATAAGCTCATTAAAAACTCACATATACATCTTTGAAGTTTCAACCTTCCAGAATTATTTTTTTTTCAATAATTATTTATTCTAGTGATATCCGGCCGTCTCTACTTTGTTATAGGTGGTCATAGTATCAATTCTACAAACAATAATCATCTATATTGTTACCCTGCAAAATTCTAATAATAATAATCAAAATTGTATATTTTTTGCTCAACTAAACTTTGCAAAACAAGCCGTCAGATAAAAAGGAAATGAAAAATATGAATAATCAAATAATCATATAACTAAACAATTTCTAATACGACCAATTTTTTTTTCATCAATTCTCAAATGGTTAAGGACACATGGTTTACTTCTTTGTAACTTGCACGGCATAAGCAAAACACATTAATTCGGCTCATAATAAATTCATAGAAAAAGTCATATTTATACAACTTTGATGTTCCAACCTTTTCGTATTAAAAATTTGTTTGTTCTAATGATCTAGTCTCTGGCTTTGTTAGAGGAAGTCACGACTTCAATTCTAAAAGCCAAGTTTTTAGAACAAATTGTAAATAAAAAACCATCAAAATTCAAATTTGTCAATGCTATTTTTCTTTTTTCAAACTTTATTATGGTCGTTTGATTGGAGGTATTATTCTATCGAACATAAAATATTTCGCGCACGGCCAGAATGAAAATCGTTGAATTAAGTAAAATGTTTTTCTTCTATTTTTTGGCTGTCTGACTCATGCATGTATAGTCAAATACCAAATCCATATATTCCACAAGCTCACAAAGCCGGCAGCATGCACGTTGGATTTACTTGTGGATTAGCTGTGATCTTGTGGGAGACGAGTGGTTCTGTCAAACTGCACCTAATGTGCTTTGATGGTTTCATGAAAATTACAAGTAACTTAATTTCCACTTGATTAAAAAGCTTCGTAGGTCCCATTAGTCAAAGCACTTCATCAACATCATGCCCATTGTGCCGTCGGCATACAGTGATATGGACCAAAACCACCAAGTCATTTTCTATAACTTACACCATTCAAACTTCCTTTCGTGGAGTTGGTACTAATTTTATTCTTACTAGCTGCATAGAATACTGCATTGTCCTTATTGTTTCAAAGAATCCGGGCCATTGGTCAAAGACATAACTATCATATGAAAAATTGGACGGCTACATACGGCAGCCTCCCTCTACCCTAGGGTAAACTACCCCATCGCAAGTGCATGCACCCTATAGTCCAAGAAAATTCAGTCATTCACTAATCGATCTTAATTCACAAGTAAAGAAAAAGTACAATAACTAACGTTAAATGACAACCTATCTTTAGATTAAGATTGAATGATGGATAGTCATGTAAGAATTATTGTGAGTATTAGTGATTTATCAATTAAATCACTTTTGAGTAACTTATTTAAGTGACTTAATACTCGAGTGACTTGCAGTCCAATATGGTTTGAATAATAGAGTCTTAAGTTTTATTGACTGATTACGTAATCTTTGTTCGGTAAGACTTATTACAGTAAGAAAACAATTTGATTTAATAGTGATTTGATGTATCTCTCTATTAACTATAATAGGCGGTTTAGTGTATATAGGATTGTCTTTGCTCTCACAATATTCATATAGCAAGAAAATATAGTTTGGAGAGAGTAGAAGACATTCTTATACATGTGAGCGCTAATTCCTCCTTTACAAATAAGTTAATTGTTATTAGTTTATTGTTGTTTGGTTCATTGTATATGTGATTCTAATATCTTCTTGTTGTAATTTCAAAACATATCTTACATGTCATAACTTTCCCAGATCATGGACTGTAGGAGAACGTGACTCTTATGTGATATGTCATGTATGATCAAGTAAGCTATAGACAAAGCCACACTTCAATCTCATACCTCAACTATTCCTAACAATCCATGTAAAATTTAAAAGAATTTATAAAAATATTTGCATTTGTTTGTACAATTGAGTATACATGGGAAATAATGGAACCAAATTCACGCACCGCCATGAAGGGTAGAGATTCACAAATTCTTTACTTGCTAAATAGTAAAATATCGTAAGTAGCCGAAGACCAAGAAGGGGGTGGTGTCCATCAAAAGCTCTCCGACAATCACGTTAGTAAGCAATATTATGAGACTCAAGCAGTGGGCAGGAGAATAAGTGTGTGATAATTGAGTCACAAGAGATGAGCCCTAGATGGGTGTCTTTATGCCAGTCAAGGTAAAGACCTTTTAGGATATAGAATCCATATTAAACCGAGAGAATCACAAAGGATATTTAGGAAGTAGATATTGCATCCTCTTAGGAGTAATTATTTGCGGTGCACTCTAAGTCTTAGATTGTAAGAACTTTAAGAATATAGGAAAGATGCTGACTTTTTGCTAGATTAAGTTTCTGCATCTTGCGAAACAAGCATGCATGGTCAATCTTAGTGAAGTCGTCGAACTTTGCCCACTACTCCAGAACAAGATGATGGTGGCATCGCTGCTTTTATTCAGCAATGCTAAGAAGCTGTTGAGTCCATGACCAGACTTCAAAGGAATTCGTATCCTGATCTGCCTTATTCCGGCCTTGGAAAATAATGGTCCCACAATTGCCCTAACTACGTATTTAAAAACAGCTTGTTTTCTTTGAGAATAGTTATCCAAAGACCATGCATTTCGGACTAAGTCAGAAGACATACCATTTTAATTCCTTTGATGCGTAGAATCTTGAGCCTCATGAATGCTACAAAGCAATCGAGACATTCCGTATTTAGACATGTTGCCTTGACAAACGTGTCATCAATGTCGTGATGATGGATACGTCTTATTTGCATGTGCACGAAGAAAGATGGGTGGTCTGTAGTTTTCCCCATTAATTCCAATCATCGACTCAGATGAAGGGATCCAATGTGAGATTTGGGTTCTTGCAATTTTTCCTTTGAATGAAGTAATCTTTTGCATGTTGATTGTTCCTTGACAAAGTAGTTCTACTCAGATTTTTAAGCCTGTTAAAGTAGAATACTTAGGATTTCTCATCCTTTGCTTCCATGTTGTGGAATATGGTTTAGTCCGCCAATCTTTCCGAAATAAGGTAACTTCTGAGTGATGAGTATTAAGGTGAAACACAAGTTTGTAGGTCCGGAACAAAGCTTGAAATCCTTCCAAGTGAAGTTAATTATGAAAAACATTACCTTCAAAACTAAGTGTTTGTAAAGATTATCACTATGATAGTCGAAGTAACACCTTACTTCACCACCGGGTACTAAGCCCATGAGAAATCTTTTGCTCAGACTTGCTTTAATGCTTTGATTGAACTAACATTGAGAAATCGTCGAATCATACCTGGAATGTCCTACAGATTTCATGTGTCTTCTGTCAGATTTGTTTGATCATAAATTCATTTGTTTGTTCACCTTGCCCCATTACTGGTTTGAGGATTTTAGAGGTTGCAATGTGCTACCGAGAGGGGGATTACTTCACAATCCAAATTGCATGTCCATCCAGTATATCTTGGACAAAAGTTCGTTAGGGATTTAGTTGTTCACATGTGGGCCAGAAACACCTTTAGAATAAAATTCCTCTTAAGGATTTTCTAGTTTGCATGCCATATTCAGACCTGCTTAGACACATGGTATCGCATAACATACTTGACTTAGTATGTTGTCTGGGATATAAGTAATCATACTTAGGGTCGAAGTTTAGAGCCACTACTCAGATAAATTCCAGATTGCTTTTTCGATTATTCCCTCGAATGACGTAAAGTCAGGTTTGAATGTTATAACACACAACTTTTAGATCGTAAAAACTTTATGAAGGTCAGATGGTGCATTGTATTTTTAGGTTACGGGGCCATGTCCTCGTGCCCGTATCCCGCATATTGTAACCGCGCTTAATACGACTTGAGCCTCTAAGCGGCTAACTAAACACTACGGAATGGGTTTAAGGAGAAACGCACAATTTACACTAATTTTCTTTCATCCAATTTCCAAGAAATCTCACATCTGACACTATCACTTTTAATATTCGGTCTTGCAATTATGTGATGTTTCAAAGTTGTATGTTATTTGAGATTTTAGGGTATCTCCAACACCGCAAAAAGGAAAGAATGAACAAACATATGAAAGTTGTAGCATAATCAAACTCTGAAATTCTTATTCATAAAAGAATGGTGAATTGATAAGGGGGTGTGGTTGAATCAGAATAGGATTTCCCACATATCTCCGAAAAGGAGAATCAAATCACTGGTGTAGTTCTAGTTCAATGATACTACAACGTAAGTTCTACATTGAGGATCATCTTCGACGAATAGCCCATGGTGAGTCATCTATGGACTTGTCGTTGCCCAGACTACGCCATTGGAATTAGTTATGGTTGAAAAGTTAGCATGATTATCTGTCATGAAGCCTTGTAGTCTTTCTGCAATTTATCAACATACATGTAGATCTTCAGCAGAGTCTCTTAAATTTATTCCTTGGAGAATGAGGTCTAGTGATTGGAGCTTCATCATTCCCTGGGATGGTTGTAGTATGAGGGGTTTGGTAACTTGCTCAAGAGTGGTTAAGACGTCGGGAATTGAGTTATATCCGAAGGGAGCAATAGAAGCGTTAGGGAATGTATCATCTCCTATTGCCATGTTGATGTTAGCATTGACCGAGCTCTCTTGTGTAGTGCTTGTGGTTGAGTGATTTGTCGGGAGGAATACAAGTTTACTCTCAATGAATGCACAAATTGTTGGAACCAAATTCATGCACCACTATGAATGATGGAGATTTATAGATCCGTTTACTTGCAAAACAGTAAACAACTGTAAGTAGTCGACAACCCAGGGGGATGCGGGGTGTGTGTGTCGGCAAAAGCTCTCTCTGATGGTCAAGTTAGTAAGCAATATTATGAGACTCAAGCAGTAAGCAAGATAATAAGTGTGCAGTAATTGTGCTACCAAAGATTAACCCTAGATAGGTGTCTTTATACCAGTCGAGGTAGACATCTTTTAGGATAGAGAATCCTTATTGAACCTAGAGAATCCTAGAGGATATATAGGAAGTAGATATTGCTTATTCTCAAGAGTGTGATTACTTGGAGTGCACGCCAATCTTTAGATTATAAGGACTCAAAGAATATAGAAAACTTGCTAATTCCTTGCTGGATTAGGGTTCCATATCTTGCTGAACAAATATGGTCAATCTCAGTGAAGTCGCCAGACTTCACCCACAACTCTGAAACAGGATGATTGTGGCATCACTGTTCCGTTTATCTAGCTCCGACATGAAGTTGTTAAGTTTACGACCAAACTTTTAAGGTATTCATATTTCGATACCCCTTACTCTGCCTCTGAAAATTCATGGTCCCATAGGAAAAAAAAAAAAAAAAGGATAAAAATGTGTTATTTGAGAGATGAAAGAAGAAACAACGAATGAAAACAAAATTCAAAAGCGAAAATAACTTCAAGCATAACTTTTTAGTTTTTTTGTGTTTAACTTTCATTCTATGTGTCATTCTTTGTATCTTTCTTTTATTTTTCTCCCACTATCCTTCATTCACTCTTCTTATTCAATCATTTTCTCTGTGTACTTCTCTCCTATCATAACACAAAAATATACTAAAAATTAAAAACTAAAATCGAAATAATTATCAAACAATCTTAAACTAATGACATCGTGGACAATTACACGATACTCCACCATTGATACGAGCAGTGAGATAGGAAAAAGAAAGGTGAGTGTACGTTACAACAAAGTTTCTTTCCTACCAAATGATCACTGCCGTCATAGGGTTTCCTCCAATGTTGGTTTAGGTTTGTCTCTTCACTCTTTGATTAATCAAAATTAATGCTTCTACTTATCCATAGCTTAGCTGGAAAATGATGTCATTATCATTTGAATTAAAAATAAGCATCATGTCTATTTCATATTACTCATGAATAATGTGTAACGTATTCAAATCTTGATGACGGGGTTTGAATTGGAAAAAAAAAAAATAAAAAAAAATTAGAAAGAACAAAAATCAAGTCCAATGGCGGAATGGGTTATTCAATCACAAAGTCCAAAAACCGCAATAATTGACTATTATTTTAGAAGATTAAGCCCTATCGCTTTCTGAAAATCATACTAATTAATCCTTAGATTAATATAATATTAGTCACTGATGGGTTTCTCTGCATTCTGGTTCGACAAAAAGCCCATAAACTCATTGTAATGAATCATTAGTTGACTACTTGAATAATTAAACGATGAGATTTTGAACATTTGCAATGAAAACTTTGGTTAAGATAAGATAAGATGTAGATTGATGTACTTAAGAAATGGATTGTCATCAGCCTTGCTGAATCTTGATGGGATAAAACTTTCGAGAAAATCCGTCGGTTATTTATTCGTCTCTCTTAATGATGTGACTTAGGATTGTGCCTTCATCGAGATGACATGTATTATATTTACAGGACAGTCCCATGAAGTATTTCTTCTTGTTTATGGGATTCTTCTGCATTATTCACTAGTATTGATATTGGGGTCTAACTACTCATAATCTAAACTACTTGTTAACACAATTTTTTTTATTAATTAAAAGAAGGTGAAAATACAATTTGATGTTCTATCATAAAATAAAATTATGTATGGTAATGCAATTTTGCACAGACAAATTTTTTTTTCTGCCCTCATCCACATGTGAGCTTACAATATGTTTAATTTTAAATTAAAAAATTAAAATTTATACATCTTCCACGTTCTCTCTCTCTCTCTCTCATAAATTATTAAAAGAAGGTGAAAAGATAATTTGATGTTATGAAAAGACAATTTGATGTTATATCATAAAATAAAATTTTGGATGGTAATGCAATTTTGCACAGACAATTTTGTTTTTCTACCCTCATCCACATGTGAGCATACAATATGTGTAATTTTAAATTAAAAAATTAAAATTTAAACATCTTCCACGTTTTTTGTCTCTCTCTCTCTCTCTCTCATTTTTCTCAAACTTCTCTCTTTCATAAATTATATATATTTACACACACAATGTGTGTACTTCATCTAGTTTTATTTAAAAAATAATAATAATTTTCACACGCTCATTTTTTGTGTGCATAAACTAATTTTATGTCCTTTTTTATCTACTTATAGAGAAAAAGGTTACGAGTCTATCACACTTTTGCTCCGGCTAAAAAAGACAAACAAACAATTTATAATGATTAATCCATGCTGTTGCAAATATGAATGACCCACGTGAATAAAGTTTTACTATTCAAAGAAGACTTTGCATCTTAAGCTTGTAGGGTAAACAGTGTTAGGCTTTCATTTTTCTATGTGTTGTAGCTTTCTTTGATCCTAATGGTCATACATAAACTATGTACTCAATTATGTTTGGAGAAAATCCTATATAATGAGGTCATATTTTGACATTCTGATCATCGCTTTTCACTTTTCCTCACAGACAAAAAGATCAAAAGCAGAAAGTAATAATTCAAGTTTCTCTTACCTCTCCTTTCCTATGTTCATTTTTTTATTAGAAAAAAAAAAAAAAAAAAAAAGACGAACCTGGAAAAACTTGATTTTGTGACAACACTTAAAGAATTACCTTACATGGGTCGTAGATGCCAAGATTCATCTCGAGGCAGGAAATCTTAGGGGCACTATTAAAAAAGAAAACATTGCATCCTCCCAAGGTCAAGTGAAAGCCATGAATTTTATTCGTCAGCACATCCATGAAGGATTAAAGAGCGAATACCTGACGGTTCATGACCCACTAGCTCTTTGGAATGCCTTAACCGATTAATATAATCGCCCAAAACGGTGATTATTCTAAGAGCTCGTTATGATTGGACAAATTTGCAAATTTAGGATTTTAAGTTAGTCACTGGGTATAAATTTTTGCAATGTTTAGAATCAACTTCAAAATGAAACTTTGTGAGGATAATATCATTGAAGCATATAGTTGATATCAGTACAGTACTCTTTGTGGCTGAACATAACAATGAGCTCTCGATAAAAAATCTTTAGTCCCAATCAACTGGAATGCAATCATTCTCAAAAGTGAAGATAGTTACTACCATAAGAGGATGTGGTATTTTTTTTCCACAGGTAGTAACTACAGACGAGGACGTGGCCATACACAAAGTCAATAGAATGGAAAAGGGTAAACCCCAGGGTTTTCATAGTTATAACTAGGGTCCAAAGAATGATTTAGTCTCAAGCTTTAAGAATGTAATCGCTATAAAGGAAAACCTTGTATAAATCAAACTTGTAGATCTTTATCATGCATCACTCAAAGTATATCAAGACTAATTTTATCGACCAAGCTGATCAGGTGGATATACATGGTTTAATGTTCGATTTATTTGGTCAAATGGACACAATCCCATTTGGATGTTTGTAACTTCATTGTGGAAATGAGAAATAAAGTTTATGGGTATGATTAAATCAATTTTATGTTTTACATTATCTAACCTTTTGGTTTGAAGCTTGTAAAAGTGACATTGCAGTTTCCTTTATTATAAATAAATTGTTGAGTTTTTCCTAAGCACGATTTGTTGTGTTGTTTTTTTTTTTTTTTTTTTTTTTTTTTCGTTGTTGAACAAAATATAGTATCTACACTAAGGAGCGGAGGAGTGAGCTAAGTCTCACACTGGGTTAGCCATAGTAATGTGATTCAAATTTGCCTTTGGGGAGAATCAACTTAAGACTTCTCACTTACAAATGAAGAAGAATATCACTAGACTGTAATACTAAATGACAGAAATTTGTTTAGTTTTAAAGATATACGTTTAAACGATACTACATTGAAACAAGAAAGGCAGATAATGTGGAATCTATGCATTATCTCTAATGATACCCTGAAGGGTACATTATATTGGAGAAGTTGCGTGGTTTAGAACATGAATAAGAAATATAGGGTAGAAATGTAATTTCACACAACCAAATTTTACAGTTTTTTTTTTCAAAGCCTCACCTACATTTAATCATAACATATCTTTAATTAAAAAAAAAAAAAAAAAAAAAAAAAAAAAACCTTTCCACTCCCACATTCTCTATCATTCTCTTCCTCTCTTCTTCTATTTCAAAAACAAAAATAAAATTTTTTCTCACACACTTTGTGTGTTCCCATATGCTAGTACATACATAAAGATAAATAAAGCACATAATGTCGTGAACCAGAAGTTCATTGGTCCAAAAATTTACATGCTTTTGTATGACCCTTGGCTTATCCAGGATCCACCATGATGCAGGATTATTACCAACTCTAATGGGCAACCGTTATTGAACAGACATATTACTGTATCAAATGAAAACCTTTGCATGGCTTGTAATTAAACCATCTCAATCAGATTGATGCTGAATCCCATCATTTTTTCAAAGAATTCAAGGAGATAATTGTGGGTCTATTCAACTATCTTGTGGACCATTTCGATATTTCATGGTTTTTATTGATGCATCTACTCGATGGTCACGTGTTTGCCTCTTGTCTATTCGAAATGTAGCTTTTGCGAGACTTCTTGCTCAAATAATCAAATTAAGAGCACAGTTCTCAGATCATCATATTAAGTCATTTCAACTTGATAATGCAAAAGTAAAAAGTACGAGTTTTCATCGGCTCTCTTCTTTATGTTCATTTCCCCTTGTCTAACACAAGTAAATAAACTAAACAAAGTATTACATTGTTTCCGTTCCACTTCATTCTCTAACAAAGGTTCGAACATTTTGTCTATTTATAACATATTCAAAATTGAATATAAAACTAGGACTTTTAGTCGCAGCTAGCTAGCCTTGATTTTGAAACTATTCCATATTGCAAATTTACAATATAGTGTAGTGTCTGCATACTGGTCACATTTTATAACAAATTCTCTTCCTATGGATCCCTTTTATTTGGGTCTTTGCAGCTTTGCCTAATATTGTTGCCGGCTTCCACATAAACGGAAAGACTTCTTTTAATTGACATGAATGCTTCAAAGGAATTGACTGATTTTTTATTTTTCAATCATTCGAAGGAGTACTAGCAAATTTTTCGTTTGAACATTCTCTTTTTATCTTTTTGGCTTTTATTTTCATCTTGTAACGTTGGAAATCAAACCGAACAGTTTATTTTCGACGTCACCTTTTAAAGATCAACTCAGTTCAAAATTAACCAAATTTAAAATTAATGGTAATCCAACAAATAAACGAACATGTTATTCATCCAAACACTAAAAATTTGATGACGTTCATCTAATGGTTAAATGAATTCTAATTTGATTCACTTTGTTTTTGTAGTGTTGATATTTAGAGAGTGAACAGATAAGATAGAACTAGAAAATTTGACTGAAGAGTTCGGTAACATCCCCGTTTGTTAATACTTAAAGTCACTGTGGCATAAAACTTGTATCGGCTTTCTTCATGTGGTGCTCTGCAGAACACAATGATGTTAGCTAGATCGTCTTCCCTTCATTGGCTTAATTTAGATTTTGGACATATCCAGTAGGATCTTGTCAGCCTTTGAAGCCTTTGAAGACTTTAAGCAATGCAAATCGTTTTCAGTTGGCCCCATTAAAGATAAGTCATTGTCATTATGGTCCTTAAATATGGAGCCATGAATTGAAGGCCATTAATTGTTTGTTGTTATGCCCCAGACAATAGCCATTCATAAGTCACAACCCACTCTACTGGAAGAGAAATTTTTCAGTGTGATCGGTACTTGAAGTGGTATACCATATGTTATTATACAAATAGTGGGATATGTGTGTTAATAAGTTAATAACTTAAAAAATAAAATTTCTCATTACTTATATAAAAACACGTAGTGTACTACCCGTATTACAATCACGATAAAAAAATTTCTCCTAGTGGGCCATGCCTTCACTGATGGATAGAACACAATATCGAACACCAATGATATTCTTGCACTTCGGTTTAGCTAAGTGGGGTTGGCATGTCCGTAAACGAAGGTAAAAACTTATTTGGGGTGTTCTTGATGCATGACACATGATAATGCGAGTACGAGAACAACTTGATTCAAGGGGAAGGATTTGTTTTCTTTAGAGTTTATATAGTCTATATATAAATGTCCATACACTTCTCATTACATAAATTAGTAAACATAAAGTACTGTTACAATCATACTACAAATTTCTCAAAAAGGGTTGAAAAATAAAACATTGATCATCAAAACTGTTATATTTTAACTGTTCTTCCTATCTCTTTTTGTTTTTGGTCAATAACTTCTTGTCACTCAATTGTTACTACAATTGTGATTCACATAAGTTTTTTCCTTCAAAGAAAACAGCTTGAAATTAATTCAATTTTTTTTTTTTGGTCAAAATTACAGTAAGAACGCAGTATAAAATTGTGTAAAACCCTCCTCGTCACTATTAAAACTGTATAATGTGTATGTATAGTAGGGTCACAGATGAGATTGCTCATGACTTGTTCAACCAAAACCAAAGATATATGCTCATCTTTAACACAACCTGATGGAAACTAAAGGGTGTGTTGCTCGATCATTGAATGAGTCATGTCAACAAATGACATATTTGCCTCTAGAGTAAGCTCCAAAAACTTGAAAATTCAGAAAAATGTTGGATATTTTTTAATTATTCCTCATTAAAGAATTTAATTACTTTATATAGACACATTAAGTTACAAAGGCTGGATTGTAATTTTCGTCTTAGACCTCAGTTATTGAACCGGCCCCGTAACTTTGGTAAGAAGAATAATGAAACACAAAATATTCGAATCAACTAGCTCATAGTTTGGTCCGTGAAAAAAAAAGGAAATCCTCTTGAATTCGAATTCTCTGCTTAGTTCTATCAAATTTTTCTCGACGATAAAAGAACAAAAAGAATAAAGATACAACATTATGTTTGACTATCTTCTTCAGTTTGATGTGCTCCAATAAATGACATACAATTGGTGCTTACATATGTGTGACCACTAAAGCGATGTTCATATTGTTCAAACTATTTCAACAAAGAAAACGTAAGAATGTTGATAGAAAATTATGTGCCCATTAATGGTACAATTGAAACCATTACACACGCAATTACAGTACACAAACGTACAGTTCTCTCTCTCTCACGTACACATAAGTCATACAATCAATGGAATTCTAGCTTAGCTAGAGACTAGGGCTCCTTGTTTGTTAAGTAATGGGGGCTTTAGCTAGTTGACTCTGACTCTTCTTGTTCGTTTGATGAAAAGAAATAAGATCAATGAAGGATCGACATTGATGGTGCCCTAACGTTGATCACTTTTCTACGCTGCATGCATTTTTCCAGTATTGTTTTGCTTTTAGCTGGTTACTCTGCACATGTCATATGTGGACTTGAACATTGAGAGTAAATATTGTTCTACACTTTCATATACACTTCCATTTGTATCCCAACTTAATCACCTACAGTTGACATTTCTATTTGGTTTTATTACAAAAGGCATTGGTATAGTTAAGAGTAAACCATTTAGGACTATCAGATATTTTACTTCTCTCCTTCTCTCGCTCACCTTTAAAAACTTATCGACAATATGGCCGACTCCTCCTTTGGTTGGGGTCAGTGGTAGCCAAAACCTTTCAATTCTCAGTCCTCTTCTCTCATTCCCCAACCTTTTCTCCTTTTTCTTACCCTATCTTACCTTGCTATGTCTATTTTTCGCGATTGTAGTTGGTCTGAGCCTCTGTCTCAGTGTTCTCTTAGCTTTGTTTCAGTTTACCCTGAACTTATCTCATGTTTGTCATTTTTCTCTCTAAATATCGTTCCTCATCACATATCCTCTACCATCTACCTCTGCTATTCAACTCTTTGGATGTTTCCTCCAAGGATGTTATCTGGCAGCACTCCTTGGTGGTTAGTTGCTTTTAAAGTATTTTTTGCACTATTTGGTACGATTATGGTACTGCTTATAGCGCGGATGGCGTGTCTATCCACATCGTCTGTTGATCCATTTGGTTCATTGGTCCTTCTTCTAGGTGGTGGCAACTTTGCGGTGGTGGTGCAGCTAATATGGTGGAGGCCGCTGTTTTCTTTTATCAGTTCTCCGGTTTTTCGTTCTTTTGTATTGCTATGGACTGCCTCTTTTGGGCCCACTTTATTGTAATTTCTTTATGTAGACTTGGGCTTTGTTTGACTGTTTTGGATTCTCTTTTTGGATGGCTTTTACCTTTTTATTATCTTTCTCTTCTAATGAAATTTAATTAATTGACAAAAAGAAAAAGAAAAAAAATAGTGAAACAATTTAATATTTTCTCAAATTTTTTATATGAGATGCATTCTTCAGTTTCACTGCTTAAATCAGGTTTAGAAATATATATAAATTTCAGCTATACCTAGCGGTTTGGGATGAGATCAGATAAATAGTTGAGTTTCACGTGAGAAAGATTAGTGTATTGTTGTATGCACCTGTGTGAGCACTCGATCGGCAACGTAACATGCATGCATGGCCTTAAGAAGGAAGGAAAGTGTCTTTATAAATGGCGGATGTCGCATTGTTGCAACTGCCTCTCACATTGTGGGTGTTGAACCTATAAACATTTGAAGATCCCACATCATTTCTGTGAAAGCTGGCACAATGCATCTTAAGTTTTAACAAGGGGTAGAGCCAGCCTCCATAAGTTCATATTTGGCATATATGTGACGTACCAAGAAACTTCTGGGGAAAATACGTGAGATTCTGTTATGCAATTGAAAATGTATTTTATTCATCTATATTTATTCATTGTGTATATTTTTATAATGTGATGAGAGATGTAGATATAAAAAAATGTTTCTCCGATTGCACATAAAAATCTCCAAATGTTGAATCCAAGGACCGTTCGAATATGGTCAATTGGCTATTAATCAACTGAAAATAAGAGGGGATGTTCCCTGGGAAAGCCTTCTTTTCTACCTTTCCTGTTGACTTGCTCTAAAAAGTCTAGCAAATTTAAGGGCGGGAGATCAAAAAAGCCTTGAGTACCCCACACAGAGGATTCTTAATGGCTTCTGGTTTCTGTCCGATAACCATGATTAAGTGTTATTCTCTCTCTCTCTCTCTTTCTTTTTCAAGGGAATCAAATGTCTATGGAAGTATTTGTGGCCTTAAAAGCTCCACTGTCCCAGGTCACCAATTCACGTTCGCTTGTGGGAACAACTTTTGCATGTGAAAGATACTGCCCTTTTTGGTCATTTGATAAGAAAACAATTTAAACGAAACGATTATATTGTCATTGTAGTTTCATATGTGTCAAATATGCGACATTATATAGAAGAAAAAAAAACTTATACATATATTGAATATATCGTTAGCATGCACGTTGATGGTGTACTCGTTGTAAGTTCCTACTCTTATATGGGGATGAAGTGGCTGCTAGGGAAAGTATATGTCATGACTTGTATTTTAATTATTAATGCATGTTTGACGGCAAGTGGGTTTTGTCCAAATGTTCAATCCGAGTAGTTGAGGTGCATAATTAAGCTGGTTTTCCTTGAATAGTAATTTTATTTGCCTTTCAAAGTGCTTGAATGTCTACCATTTGAGTGGAGGAGATCAAAATGTTTGAAATTCTCACCTCCAATGTAACTGTACATTTGAAAGTGATGGCAGGGTGTCATGCATAAGTTACATATATAAGGCAAAGCCTACTAAGGAAGCAAATACCAATTATGAGGGGACAGCACAGATCCACTTCTTGAGAATAACTATCTTCCCTATATAGGTTTATGATTGAAACTGTCTGAAATTTCAACCTTCATTTGAAGATGAGGATTAAATAATTTGTGATTCAAATTTTTATTTTTATTTTATTTTTTTGAGATGTTTTTCAAACAAAGATTAAAAAGATTAAATATTTTCTATTATCTGATTTATACAGTAAAGATACGCAATTTACAAGTTGTGATGTATTCCCTCGTGGGGAGATTCAAGTATTATGCAATTGTTATTGCCTAGTTGTCGAAATAAAGTGTTAATTTAGTATCCGAAAAGTAGATGAACTGATGAAGTAGTGAAAGGTATTACAATTTAGTGTAGAACCAAGGAAGAGTTTAAGGTATTATGGGGTATGCTGAAAATAACTCGAATCCGTCCTATTTTATTCTTCTTTTTCTCTCCCTCAAGTGACCTATCATATGGGAGGCAATGAATACAAAAGTCTTTCTTGTAAAGGTAGTCCTTCACGTAAATTACTTTGAATAGGTAAATCAATCATTTGTCTTTGTAAATTCAACATTAATCTTCTCATACCTACTAATTGGTGTACTTGGGATGCATTTCTCTAGTTCCCAAAAAGGACATCATATGGACTGGATTAAAAGGGTCAGTCATCCTAAAATTAGGATTCATTCTTTTTTGCAAATATTCACTTGTAGCATACCATATCTCAATAGATTGGCGTAATTTTTCTACTGTGGCATTAGTACGTAGTAAATGAAAGGGATGATATAATCCTATTGAGAGAGTAAGGACCAGACCTAAAGTATTCCAAATTACGCTTGAGTGCTAGGGTTAAATCAAATAAAAGAACAAACAGAATTAGGGATCTTTCAGTTTAAATCAATTCTAAGAAAACTTTTAGCTAAAATTCAACCAAAATAATTTTATAAATACCACTATAATTCAAATTAATTACATGATTGTCATTCAATCCTACAACGTTTTTTGACTAGCCAACTTTTCCTAGGACCAGTTGATCAAATTTCTAGCGACTGGCTGATCACACTGGCAGAGCTACACCCACGGCTACAACGGGATGTAGCCTATAGGGAGGAGTTTTACAAACTACAGCTATAATTATCTATATATGAGCTTATTGTTGCTTATTGTAGGTATAATAGCCCACCCAACTTTTGCTAAAGCTATTATTTAATATGTTTTTTTTAGTATAACGATATATTTTACACTAAGGGGAGGGGGAGTTTGGTTAAGCCACACAATGGGCAACCTAATTTGGTATCGAATTCGCCATCCACGAGTTTCGAACCTAAGACCTGTCATTCACAAGTGAAGAGGAATACCACCAGACCGTAGTACTGAGTGACAATATGTTTTCTTTTTGTACAAATATTATCTACAATAAAGGGGAGGGAGGTGAGATTAGCCTCACAATGGGCTTGCAATAATGCGGTTCAAATTCACTTTTGGTGAGAATCAAATCTTAGACCTCTCACTTACAAGTGAAGAGAAATACCACTAGACCGTAGTACTAAGTGGCTTAATATGTTTCTTAATTCATAAATAATACTTCTATTACCTTATATATTGTTTTACTATTTTTAGGCTAAAAGTAAAAATGGTAAATTAATACGTAATTAGGTTTTCCTACTCCCCATTCATTTTACCTTATTCATTGAAAACAAAAAGTCCCCTCTACTCTCTTCGACAAAGTTGCGTTGCTTTCCCAAGAAAAGAAAAACTATAAGTCACCGTCAAATTATTTTCTAGTTCAACACTGGGTAAGTTCCTCATCTCCTCATTTAACTTATTTCTTGATTCAATTGTTAGGTTAATTATTTCTTTGGTCCTTGAATTTGTTTATTAGTGTTAAAGATTTTGAGAATAGTTCATGTTTCATGGTTTTTGTATTTGTAACTAATAAAAAGAGCTTGGCGACAATATTAATTCTAATAATATTCCATTAAGGATTAAAGGGCACAACTTGAATTTAAAATATATGTAGCTCAGGTGAATTTAATTTGTGCAGTATTAGCCTAGGAAATCGTGGTGTGAAATTTTATAACTGTTTATATGAAGTTAATAATATTGATTACATTCGTATAATAAAATTGAAAAAATCATAGACCTGTGTGAGAGTCTGTTAGATGTGCGTGTAGACGTAGTATGAGTCTTTACGATTTAACTAATTCTTGAATAGTCTAGTCTGGCAGATGGTGAAGCGTGGAAATAATTTGATAAATCCATCCTAATTTTGTCATGGAGCCAAAAATGTCAAATTAAGACTTGCATTTGATGGCTTCAATCTGTTTGGGAATTTTTTGCATGAGTACAACACTTGGATGGTGGTCATTCTTCTTTCTAACTTGCCCTGGAGGTGCACTAAAAAAGAATTTATGATCACGAGTCTTTTAATAATAGGGTCCAGATCACCCAGTAGTTCAATTGATGTTTATTTGTGACCGTTGATAGATTTATGGAAAAATGGTCTATGAACGTATGACAAGTCCATTGGGGAAATGTTCACTCTACGATCTGGAATTATGTAGACAATTAATGATTGTCTAGCTTATAATATGTTGTTGGGATGAGGAAGCAAAAAAGTATACCGACTATGATTAAAGGTTCACTGATGTAATATTATTGTGTACTAAATAAAGTATACTATTAATTTTATTTAAGTTCACAATTAAACAAGTAAACTTTTGCCCCGACGGAATTTCGACAAATTCGTCGGGTTAAGTAATCTTTCTTGAAGGAATTATAGAAACTCATTGAGAACACATTTCAAGGGTTTAGAATATCAATTCTTTGAGCAAAGTTAAAGAGTTTTGTCGAGCAAGTCTTTAAGGACATTTTTACATATCCAATTCCCTCGAGGATTTTCATAGTCGGCGAAACTAATTTGAAAATCCAACCATCAATGTAGCTGGTATATACTACGAGATTGTATAGGCAAAAATCACAAATAACAACTTTCAGGTAATCGGAAGAAATTATTCGACGGTTAGAAATGAAAAATCAAAATTTAACGGCTATTTTAGCTTCGGTCTTGATGATAGATCATCAATTTAAAATATTTACAATAGTAGTTACCATAAAATTGTACATGTGATTTTTTTATGAGAATTTGTGATTTATATTATGAATGTGTAATTTATGTTGTGATTTTGTGAATTGTATGTGTGAATTTTTACAAGAATTTAGGTTAGAAAATTGGGGAGATTGGGGAGGGACGGGTTTGGGAGGGTAAGGGGACGAGTTTAGGAGGGTGGGAGGCAGTGGTGGATCCAGGAAAAATATTTCGGGGGGTCACATGTAAAAGTTTACAAGCTTTTCTTAGACGCATAATAACCTTAAAAATTAAACCATAGTTTCATCATTCATAACTTATAGAACAAAAATAACAATACAAGTTACAATAGTCCCCGATGCGTTGTCAATGGAAGAAAAAACATTGCTCTCAATATAAACCACTATACTATCACTCACTTATTGATCTCCTATTCGGTTACGCAATGGAGTCTTCACAATATTCATAACGCAAAAAGTTCTCTCCACTGAAGCAGTAGCAACAGGTAGAACCAAAGCCAATGTAACTAGCAAATACACATGATTATATACTCTATTCCTCCCCGTCTCCACCAATTTTTTTTGCAAGACTACCAATTCCTTTCAATTGAGAAAATTCACTACTCAAACGCATATCAAGAATATAATGCCCAAGTTGATCTTCAAGTGCCAAGAGTTGACAAGTAATAAATTCATTCAGATAAAATTGAGCAAAACAAATTAGCTTTTTTTCATCAAAAGCCGAGAATGAATCATTCGGGCTCAAACTGACCAAACAAAGAAGCAACTTTGTATTTACCTCATCAAAGCGAGTATTTAATTCCACAAGTTGCTTATCAACGATAGCAACAAAGAGCTCCACATGATAATGATGGACATTTGTGATTCTTTGAGCTCCACGCCGTGATCTCCCTTGAGTAACATATCCATCATCCATGCTAGGAATCTCAATATCATGCTTGTCACAAAATAAAGACATTTGATCAAGCAAAAGATGAAATCCATTCTCTTTCATGTTTTGTAGTTGTTGCTTACATACCTTGACTAAAGTCATAGCATTCACAATCTCTTGATCTTTCTTTTGTAATTCTTGTGACAAATCATTTGTAACCCCCAATATATATTTCATTAAGAATAGGTCAATCAAAAATTCGAAAGATTGCATATCTCCCAATGACCTATTTTCTTCTCCCTACATTATCCATGGAACCATCATCAACAATCATTTCAAGCACTTTCACCACGGAACCAAACATGGAAATGATACTAATCAAGGTACCATAATGTGAGTTCCAACATGTATCGCCAGCAAGCTTGAGACTAGTTTCTTGATTTAAACCCCGGCCCGTTATAAGACAATCATTTTCAAAAGCTTCCATAAGATTATTTTGTAATTGCTCTCTAAGTGCATCACGATGCTTACAAGATGCTCTAACAATAGTAGCCACACTATTTTCCAATGTGAAAAAAAGTGACAATATCAACATTTCCCTTTGCCACTGCAACAAGAGCTAGTTGAAGTTGATGTGCAAAACAATGAACATAAAAAGCACAAGGATTTTCTCTTAATATCCTTGACTTAATACCATTGAACTCACCTTTCATGTTACTAGCTCCATCATAACCTTATCCTGGTAGCATGGAAATACTCAAGGTCCAAAACTATATCGTTTATTTTTTTGGCTCTTGGTGTTTATTTTTTTAATTAGACTAAAGGTCCAAAACTATGTTGTTTTGACAAAGTAATATTTATTAAAAAAATAATAAGAAAAGCCATTCTTTATTCAAACATTTTATCAAACAGTTGGAGGGCATGTATGAAGCCAACTCTAATCTTCAAAAGGGCAGCACCTAAGGTATCCATGGACATTCACCAAAGTTCGGAGGGTCAGCACCTAAGTTATCTATGGACGTTCACCGAAGTTGGGAGGGGGGGGTCAGCTGACCCCTCATGTACCTCGATGCATCAGCCTCTGGTGGGGGAAGGGGGCTTGGGAGGTAGGGGACGGTTTGAGGTGTTGACGGGTTTGGGAGGGTGGGGGGATAGGTTGAGGAGGGGACGAATTGGTGGGGGATGCTAGGAGGACAGGTGGGGTGGGGAATGGATGGGTTTGGGCGAGAGTAAGAGGGACGATTACAAAATTTTAGAAAATATTAATTACAATTTTTAGATATATTATAAATTAGTAGGAAATATTAGAAAATTTTAAAAAGTATAATATATTTTTATCTATGTATATAAAGTGAGCATATATTATAAATTTGTACGAATTATTAGAAATTTTTAGGAAAGTTCGGAATTTTGAAATTGTTTGCAATTTTCCTATAGATATCGAGATCGCGTAATATCCGCATAAGGTTCGAAGGAAGAATCAAGGTTGAATACAACCCACGACATTTGTGTGCGCACCCCAAAGTCCATGCAAGGTTGAGTCATGCAATAGGAGCCATAATCCGCATGAGGTGCCCCATGACAATCTTTAGATGGAGAAACATCTCCTCCGAGGTGAAGCATGTGTTGATGGTAGAACTCTCGGTAAAGGTGTTTTTTAAATTTAGTATTTTTAACAATCTTAATTATTTGAGATAATTACTTATTTAATTAATGTATTTATAAAAATACACTTGTTCTTTGTCTATCTCAGAACAACTTCGAAAACGACCTGGAAGTATCAAAATACATAACCTGGCTGTGAAATGAACGGTTCATGGAGTAGAAGTACGAGTTGTGCAACCACTCCAAGACTTTAGAAATTCATGATCAAGCTCTGACCCATTCGCTCTATTGTTTGGAGTATAGAATGGACAAGTGACACTGGCTCTACGATTATTTTGAGAATTTTTAAATTCTCGAAATGTATGTCTTCCGGAGTAAAGCAGTTGGACGAGTGAAGCAGTTTCCAATCGAGAAAAGTAGTTCGTTGATGGTTTTCAATTTTGATATAATTGTACAAACACTTTGGCATTATTAATGAATAATTTCTTTGTTAATATTATGATATTAATATAATTACATTTAAATATATTTAAATATATTTTTATTTTTTTAATATTAAATAATGTTTGCCTGACGAATGTACATTTTCAATTTTATTTTTGGGAAAATTAGAATCCCCTACCGTTTTTCTATATCATTTATATTAAACATCTGTACCTTTTCAAAATTTGATTAAAGTGCTTTCACCAATAATCACCTTTATTTTTTAAAATTAAAATAATTTTTAAATCTATCCTTTTATCTGCATGATGCACTTTTCCTTATTTAGTGGAGATATTAGTAATTAAACTATATTTTATCTTCTTCCAAATATGTTTTTTCGATCACAATTTGTTTTTTTTTTTTTTTTTTTTTTTGGTTATGCAAACATTTAATATTATTTCTTTTTCCAAATGGTTTTTTCTTTTTCAAATAGTTGGTGATCAACATAAAAGCTCTGTGTAATTTTTCAATTTTTTTGTAAACTTATATTTTTTGCTGTTTTTTAAGTACAGTTGTTGACGAATTATTATTAGGTACAATACATTACGTATATATTATCTGTGGGTACGTTTGAATTTACAAAAATCATTAATTGGTACGTTTTGTTGACCTATATTGACTAAAAATATGAAGTGCCATGTCATCATAAAGGTTGTTAGAATCTATTGAATGGTTAGGATCTGTTGGGATAAGATTGGTTAGCTAATCCTAGTCAGCTAAGATTGTAGGAAGGGCGGTTACTCTTGTATAAAAGAAGAGAATGTGAGACTGTAAGTGAGCATCGAATAATCAAAAGAATATTCAGATTTTCTCTTAGTTTTCGTTGTGTCCTTCTTCTTCCTTCATTTTCTTCTTTGTTTTCTCTTCGTTATTATGATACAATTGAGACTATTAATATGGTATCATCGCCGAGCGTCGATCCTTGATGATTATGTCTGCTGTACAAATCTTGGTTCGTTG
Organism: Pyrus communis; assembly: GCF_963583255.1. Taxonomy (NCBI): domain Eukaryota; kingdom Viridiplantae; phylum Streptophyta; class Magnoliopsida; order Rosales; family Rosaceae; genus Pyrus; species Pyrus communis. Next base: position 18,013,526 of record NC_084810.1, on the reverse strand, counting down.
CTAATTTGTTCTATGTTGCTGATTTGTTTTGTGTTGCTGATTCGAAGTTGGGATTTTGGAAATTTGTCAGGTTGGATCTCCTATCTGTCATTTTCTTTATGCATATATGGTGTTTGTGGAAATGTCGCTGAAGGAAAAGTCTGAGATTTTATACATGATCGGTTGTGAAAGCTATTACCAATTGTTGAAGTCTGATGAAATATAGTTTTCTTGATTGGTTGCTGAGATATTCTGATAATTGATTGTTAAAAGGTTGAAGCCATTGTTGAAGATCTATGAATTACAGTAGTGAGTTATGTTGTTTTTAGAAGAATTCTTGAAATTGTGGTTGTTCTTTTGATTGAAGATATTGATTGAGTTGAAGATTGTTACCTTTGAAGCTTAGAATTTTAATCAAGATGTCGGATAAGGCTGCGAGAATTGAAAGTTTGCTTGGGATGTTGACTGTAAAACTCCAAGATGATAATTTTGTGAAATGGAGTTACCAATTTCAATTTGTGCTACGAGGGTACGATTTCTTTGATTTCTTTACTGGAGAGTCTCAATGTCCACCTAAGTTTGTGATTGATACTGAAGTGGGTGTTACTAAAGAAATTACTGAGGCTTATAAATCATGGGTTAAACAAGATATGGCATTGTTGAGTTTGTTGATTGCCACTTTATCTGATGATGCCATGGAGTATGTCATTGGTTGTAAAACTTCTTGTGAAGCTTGAAATTGTTTACAAGAGAGGTATGCATCTGTGTCAATAGCCAGAGTTAACCAACTCAAGACTGAATTTCATACAATTCAGAAGGGCGGTGATTCTATAGACAAGTATCTGTTGCGCTTGAGGGCAATTAGAGATCAATTAATGTCTACTGGAGGAAGGGTTACAGACAATGACGTAGTTATTGTGGCTCTATCTGGTTTGCCTCCTGAGTTTGATGTGTTAAAAACTATCATTTTAGGCAAAGATACACCTATTAATTTGAAGGATTTTCGAGCACAGTTACTTAGTGCTAAAGCTACTGTTGAGTCCAGAATTACATCTCTGACTGCAAGTATGGCTGCAATGTATGTTCAAGGGGATCACTCAGAGAACTCAGTTGGAAGACATAAGGGGGGATATCAAGGTGATAATTACTCACAAGGAGAAAGTTCTAACAGTGGTCAAAGAAGTGGAGGTACTTAGGGGTATCGAGGTAGTTCTGGTTATGGAGGAAATGGGAATAGGTCTCAAAATAGGAACTTTGGAAATTCTTCAAGTTTCTATCCTTCGAACAGAAATAGAAATGGTTATTGGAACAATTCTCGGCCTTACTATAATAACAGACAAAAAAAGGGTAATTTCTTTGGAAACTCTTACTCCAATAATGGTTCTAGAAATGGCTGGAATGGAAATACAAGTTTTAATGTTCCGGTAGTAATTGAATGTCAGATTTGCTCCAAGAGGGGGCACACTGCTCCAAACTGTTTGATCAAAGTTGATTATGGATCATCGTCACAGACTTATCAGATTCTTATGTGTCAGATTTGTGGCAAGAAAGGTCACAGTGCACTGGCATGCAGGCACATAAACAATTTTTCTTATCAAGGACCACCACCACTTCCTTCACTTACAACTTTTAGTGCATAGAATCAGTCTATCCAAGGAATGACAGCAGCTGAGTTTGGATAGAATATACAAGGAGTTTCTACAGCTGATACTTGGGTTCTAGACACAGAAGCTTCACACCATATGACATCAAATCTTGAGAATCTGAATCAACCAGCTCCATATAATGGGGATAATAAAATTACCATTGGCAATGGTGAAGGTCTGGAGGTTAAACATATTGGTTCATCTATCATCTCTACTTCTAATCATTCATTACTTCTGAAGAATATATTACATGTGCCAACCATTACAGTCAATCTTCTATCTGTTAAAAAGTTATGTAAAGACAATGGTTGTTGGTTTACCTGTGATGATTTTATGTTTTTCATACAAGACAAGGCAACATGAGTGATATTGTACCACGACATGAGTAGAGGAGAGTTATATGAGATTCCTGTGAGTGTGTTTTCTAGAAGATTTGATGCTCAGTCATGTAAAGGTGCTGCTTTTCTTGGCAAAGTTGTTAGAGTTTCAACTTGGCATAAGAGACTTGGCTACCCATCAGAGGAAGTTTTGTCACTAATGCTCAAGGGGTTCAGTAAATCTGTTAGTATTGATTCTAGTCCTTCTGTGTGTACTTCTTGTTTGTCTGGAAAAATGTGTAGACAACCATTTGTAGTAAGAGATACAAGAGCTAGTTTCATGTTTGAAAAAGTCCATTCGGATGTATGGGGTCCATCTCCTATTAAGTCATTGGAAAGATATAGATATTATGTAAGCTTCATTGATGAGTATTCAAGATTTCTCTGGATATTCCCTGTTATAAATAAATCAGATGTTTTCCAAGTGTTCATTAAGTTCCATTCCTTTATTACAACTCAATTTAATTCTGCTATTAAATGTTTGCAAACTGATGGTGGGGGTGAATACATGAGTCACATATTTACATAGTTTTTGGAAACTAAAGGGATTATTCATTCTATTTCTCGTCCATATACCCCTCAGCAGAATGGTATTACAGAGAGGAAACATAGACATTTAATAGAGACAGCTATTACTTTATTGACAGAAGCTCATGTTCCATTGATGTTTTGGAATTATGCTTGTTTACATGATGCCTTTCTCATGAACAGAATGCTTTGTAAGACATTAAATATGAAATCACCCTATCAAGTTCTGTTCTCTCAAGAACCAACAATTCATACTCTGAAGATCTTTGGTACGGCTGTTTATCAATTCTTGAGACCATATAACCAACATAAATTACAATCAAGGACTAAACAGTGTGTTTTTCTGGGATTTGCTTCTGGATATAAGGGTGTAGTATGTTATGATTTGTCAACAAGAAAGCTAGTACTATCAAGGCATGTGATTCATGATGAGAATGTTTTTCCATTTAAGTTGTCCTTATTATCTCAAGCTGGGGATATGGATAGTCCTAAGAAATCGACTGTCTCTCCAGTGGTTATTCAAGTACATGATTTCAGACATCAAGATCATCATACTTCTCAGGTCCCTACTACAGTTCAATCTGGAAGTCCACAGGTTATTGAAGACAGTACTGAGCATAGTTCACAGAATCTGAGAATGCCAAGTAACATTGCACAGGATCTCATTACTACTCCTACAGGTTCTTTCTCCTCTACTCCAACAATGTCTCAATATACAATATCACTGTTACCTATCCATAGTACATCACAATTAAAGGTACACCTTCCTATCTCTACTTCCTTATCTGATACCATGCCTCATGAAACATCTGGCCATCCAATGATTACACGATTGAAGTCTGGTACTATAAATCAGAAATCCTACGCTGCATTTATTGCTTCATGTCCTGAGCTCCACTCTTTAATGCTGGATGATAATAGCACATTTGTTGGAGGTTTTTCTTTTGTCGCTTCAATTAATGATTCAAATAAGCCATCTAGCTTTCGAAAAGCATCCATTATACCTCAATGGCAATCTGCAATGCAAGAAGAGTATAATGCTCTTACATCTCAGGGAACTTGACAACTAGTACCTCATCCACATGACAGATCTATCATTGGCAGTAAATGGGTCTACAAAATCAAGAAAAATCCTGATGGCAGTGTGTCTAGGCACAAAGCTAGACTTGTAGCTCAAGGATTTTCTCAAGAACAAGGTCTTGACTACTCAGAAACTTTTAGTCCAGTGGTGAGACACACAACTGTGAGGCTCATTTTGTCTTTGGCAGCAATTCACAAGTGGGAGTTAAGGCAGTTAGACATAAAAAATGCTTTCTTACATGGGGAGTTGCAAGAGGAGGTTTATATGAAACAATCTCAGGGCTTTGTTGATCATTCTCATCCGAATTATGTTTGTAAGTTAGTCAAGTCTCTGTATGGTCTCAAACAATCACCAAGGGCCTGAAACTCAAAGTTTACTAGCTATTTGCCAACATTGGGATTCAGTGCATCCTCTTCTGACACAAGTTTAATTGTGAAAACTGATGGGAATGATGTAATTGTTCTGTTATTATATGTGGATGATATCATCCTCACTGGATCCAATGTTACCAAAATTCAAGCTGTGATTCAAGATTTGGCAGGAGTGTTTGATTTAAAGGACATGGGAAAACTTACATATTTTCTGGGCTTACAGATTCATTACAAAGCTAATGGTGACATATTTGTTAATCAATCCAAGTATGTCAAGGATCTCATTCATAAAGTTGGTATGGAGTCTTGTAAACTTGCAACTACACTGTCAGCTGTTACTCACTGAGGGTACATCTTTGAAAGATACTACATTGTATAGGAGCTTGGTTGGATCATTACAATACTTGACATTTACTAGATCGGATATAACATTTGTTGTCAACTCTGTATGTTAATTCATGACAGCACCAACGGATGTTCATTTAAATTTTGTAAAGAGAATCTTGAGGTATCTTCAAGGAACTTCAGAGTGTGGCATTACATATACATTTGATACAGATATTCATTTGACTGCATACTCAGACTCGGATTGGGCTGCTGATTTAAATACACGAAGATCAGTGACTGGATATGTCGTATATCTAGGCAATAACCCTATATCTTGGCAGTCCAAGAAACAAACCCCAGTATCTAGGAGCTCAATAGAGGCTGAATACAAAGCACTGGCACATACGGCATCTGATGTGGCTTGGATCAGGTTGTTATTGAAGGATATAGGAGTTGTTTTACGTGAGCCGCCAACCATTTACTGTGATAACATGTCAGCTATTGCTTTAAGTGCTAATCCAGCGTATCATTCTCGAATTAAACATCTAGATACAGATTATCACTTCGTTCGGGAAAAAGTTCACAAGGGAGACTTGTTGGTTCAATATCTGTCCACTGATGAACAAACAGCTGATGTGTTAACCAAAGGCCTTCACATTCCTACCTTTACTCGACATTGCTTCAATCTCAAGCTAGGTTACCCTAGTTGAGATTGAGGGGGGATGTTGAGCTATATTGACTAAAAATATGAAGTGCCATGTTATCATAAAGGCTGTGAGAATCTGTTGAATGGTTAGGATATGTTGGGATAAGATTGGTTAGCTAATCATAGTCAGCTAAGATTGTAGGAAGGGCGGTTACTCTTGTATAAAAGAAGAGAATGTGAGACTGTAAGTGAGCATCAAATAATCAAAAGAATATTAAGATCTTCTCTTAGTTTTCGTTGTGTCCTTCTTCTTCCTTCCTTTTCTTCTTCGTTTTCTCTTCGTTATTGTGATACAACTGAGACTGTTAATACGTTTATTTGCAATTTTAGTACGTTTAATTTGATACATATTGTTAATATTGGTACATTATTTTTATTTTGGTACGTTTTATTTTGTACACATTGTGTATTGATACGTTTATATTATTCTCAATCCTATTTTCTCTTAACGTACTAAAAGAAAAACTTATTTCGGTATGTTTGATTTTTGGGGATTTAAAAATATTTTAAACTATTTTGGAAAGAAAATATCTTAAATTGTAGATAATTATTGCTAAATTGTAGCTATATTGTGAAAATAAATTGAATCTAACCACCTTTTTTTTTATTTTTTATTTTTAACAATTTTCTCTAACGGATGAGAGTGTAATCAAAAGGCTAGATATAGGAAATTTGTTACAATATAATGTGCATATAACACCAAAATTATGACAAAAAAAAGTTTAATCAAATCACTTAAAGGCATGGATGTTTGATCTAGAAAATTCAAAACTAAGGCGCCTATATCAAAAGATCCCTTTATTTTTCTTAATAAAGCTTACATGACAAAGCTTTTGTTGGGTAAAATAAGGTTTATAATTATTTTTTTTTTTTTGTAAATTTAAACTTCACCTGATGAACGTAGCTTTGCACAATGAAATGGTCGTCAATATTTGACTCGGGCAAAACTACATTGTCAGACAAATTCAAAATCTCGTCGGATAAACCTTCGAGCGACAAGCTTTGCCCAATGGAATTTCGTTGTAAAAAATTTTAGGCGTCGAAACAAAGTTTTACGCGACAAAAGTATTCCGTGTGGCAGGGTGTTTTTTTTTTTTTTTTTTTTTTTTTTTTTTTTTTTTAAGTGTAAATGCAAGAAACTATTTTGCATCTCTACTTCTGTTTTTGTTTTTCGGTCTCATTATCAGCAGCGAAATATAGGCCCAAAAGACACTGACAATTGTCTCGTGTTAATAGTCGACAAACAGTTTAATTTTAAATTCAGTTAGACACTGACACTGACAATGGTCCCGTTGTCAACCAGAAACAAAGGGGAATTTTTTGTTGTTGGTGAAATACCTCGCTCACCCTTTCCTGATTCGACAAGGAGAGCTTCTTATTAAGTTCAGATTCCGAAACCCTAGTTACTTCCAATTCCTTTCTCTCCAAGTAACTTAGCAACCCTCCATCCTATTCCTATTCGTAATAAGATTGTTCTATTCCTACTCCTATACACAGCGCTTATAAATATCACTAGTCTCGTGCTCTCTCTCCCCAGCAAAACTTAAGCAAACATATACAGAAACAAGAACCACGCACGTACTTCACTTTTCATTTTGTGCTTGCAATGGCCAGACCCCTTGTGCCTTATGCTTTCTGCTTCCAACCAACAGATCATCAGTTTCTTTCTCTACAAGATAGCGGTTAAGCGTCAGCTGTTACCGCCACCACACGACGAGTATGTGCATGAGGAGGACCTCTTTGACTTCAAAGAACCATGGGAGATTTGGGAAGAATATGGAGGAGATCAAGACTTGTATTTCTTCTGCGAGCTCAAGAAGACCGGTTTGCGCATCCATCGCAAGATTGGGGAAGGCACTTGGAAAGGAACATGATCTGGTTTACAATGAGAACGGAAACCCTAACCCTATTGGGAGGAAGAAAATGTCCCGGTAGGAGAATCGAGGGTCGGAGGAGCACGGAGGGTGGATTTAGATGAATTGGTGCTGACGGCCGTGCTCTAAAGGCCTCAAAGGATCGCTACGATTTTCCTTTTGTGATTTGCCGGCTGCGGCGGAAGAATGACAGAAGTGGCGGGAAGAAGAGAAAAAACTGATTATTAAGTGATGAGAGATTATGGATTAAGATACAAATTAACTGATGACATTGAAAATCTGTAACAATTTTTTACAGAGGTTGTAATTTCGTTTCTTCAGTAGTATTATTATATGTAATATGTTCAATAATATAAAAGTTACATTTTTTTACACAAAAACCTCAGTTTAATCAAGTTGCGTGGTTAGTGTTGAAATTTCGCACATCACAAGAATGAGGCAGAAAGAAGTTTAAATATCCTAAACAAACTCCACCTAATACCAAGGTTTTTTGTAATAAAACCCACACATATCGATGTTATTGGAAGTGGGCTTTTGGCCCATCTCTATGATAATTTGACAGTTAGCAATGTGCTTTCACATCAATAACCGAGTACCCAAATTTGAATCCCTACTTCTCATACTTTAGATGAATTTAATGTAACAAAAATATCTTACACGAGATTTGTCTAAACTTCAAGTTATTCAAGGAGTAAGATTTAGTTTCCTATTTCTTTAATCTTTTGTTAATTCTACTTCTATTTTTTTGTCTCACTATCCGCAAACTGTTTGGAAGTGTAGTCTACAAACAGTTTACGGATCATTTGACGCATAAACAGAAGGGACATATTGCTCTTTTGTCACGGAAGCACAGCAACTGCATGAAACTCATCGCCTTCAAAAGCCAAAGCAAGATTGCTACCAGATTGAAGTTATTCGACGGTCGACCAAATACATCGAGCAAGGAACAAGGCCTTGCATGGTGGCAATTTCCACTCGTTTGCACAATTTCTGAGTTGGATAACAACTTCTACAACGGGTTGCCTTCGAATCTCTCCGGCGCTTGGACTAGGGGCTCAAGGACGTAGAGATGGCCATTGCGGCGTACTGCTCGGAACTTCAGTATCTTGCGAACCCGTGACCACGTACGTGCAAAGTACTGAACAACACAACCAGGATGTGAATCCGTAACGGAGAAATTTGAAAAAATACCAAAATCTAGACCTTGTATAGAATTATAACCACTATTTTAAGCTTATCATAATTATACCCAGACTTTGATATAAAGTACTAATATACTCTTAATTACTAAAATCCTTTACAAAACGAAAAGCATCATCTGTTTTTCTTTCGTGTTCTCGATCATCGCTGCTGACAGACCTCCCTTTCTCTCGAGTTCTCCCTTATGGAACTTGAAACCCTAAATTCCAATGCCAACTTAAGGTTGAATTGAATTGCATTGCAGATCAGAGTGACTGCCCAAATTCGAACAAATTAAACAGATCCCTAGAAAATCAAACCGAACCGCAAATTTGCCAACATCATCCAAACAATTTCTTTGATACAGAGACAGATACATTCAGGACATGGTTTTGGTTATTACACATTTGGGTTTAAGGTTTTGGTTATTTCTCCAAATTTCCCAATACTACATGCATAAATAAAGAGCTTTGCATAAATGACCTAAACCTTAAACCCAAATAGTAATGTTCATTGCAACAGATTAAGTCTTACGAAAAATGAAAGCAAGTAACAAAGGATTTAGGAAATAAGCATGCTAATCAACTAAGGTGAGATGTAAAAAAATGTGATACTTTTGTCGACAACGTTGTACAAACTCATTTGGCCCTTGACACCAATTTACGCTGCAGCGCGGAACAGAGTACGAACAAACTACATAGTTTGATTTACATTACCATCGTTAGAACACCAGGCATCTCAAGATGTACAGCTATGAACTCCTAGCAGCAAGGACAGCATTACGACACACCTGCCTCACCCTAGGGCATGTCAAAAGTCACAACCCCCGTGCATAACCCAGAGGAGAAAAGAGACATGGTAAAATGAGTTTCTAAAAATATAGGAACTGGTATCTTATAACTGGTTAGTCATCATCTGATAAACAAACTATGTCAGTGGGTCCACCTGTATTTACCGGGTTCACACGAGCACTTCCTGTAACGGGAGGATTAGAAAGGTTCAACGGGTCACGGTTTGGGACCAAATTTGGGAGTGAGGGCGAACTACCTGTTGGACTTGCACCAGACCGAGAGTTCATACTCATAAGCAACCCCACAGCAGATAAACTACGAAGAGCTGACAGATCCCCTGGACTTTTAGGCTGATGGGCCCTATTATGAGGAACAGATGGCTGTCCAGGGGCTGGAGAACGTGGAATATGAGGAAGTGAGGGAGATGTTGCGGGCGAGTGGCTATGTGACTGTTGATTAGACATGGACGTTGAAGGTCTAAATGGTTGGAGATGTGGAGCTGGGGCACGAATCGTACCTCCACCTTGGGAGTTTCCTGTGGAGGAAATGGAACTGATGTGCGGAAGTCTTGCTGGGATGCTTGGAATAGGAGAAGTTGAAAGAGGAACAGTCTGCTGAGGTGGAGCTATATAAAGTGGATTTGTCGCAGGTGCAGGTGGGTTGGGTAAGGGGGCAGTTGAAGTCTGCAGGTTAGCTGCCGGAGTGCTGGCCAAGGATGAACCACCAACTGGAGAATTTCTTTGTGTATCATGCATAGATAGCTGAACCAGCTGCTGAACGAAACTGGAATTCACAACACTGGAATTCCCATCTGCCAGATAAATAGGAATAAGGAGCGTAAGAGCAATGACAAAAAAGCACATAATCTGCAAGGATGGGGAAGTCAGAGCCCCTTCCACCAAAAAAATATAAACTTTATACATTTAGAACAAATAGGCAGATTCAGTTTGCCAGAGTAGGCATAGTTTATGCTAAAGGTGGTTTCGTAACCTATCATATTGAAACTATTTATACAGACAAGTTGAATTTTCCCCCTCGTCTCTCTCCCCACCCCAACCTTTCCTTTTCTCTCTATTCTCCCTTTTCTGAGAGTGGATCCTTTTTTATGAATCCTTTAACCTTACTCCTCACTGATTGTTCATTTAACATGCCATTTTTCTTCTTTTTGTACCTTCCCCTAGTTAAGTATTAATGACAGACCTAGCTTACGTTCAGAACCAAGCTATCCCTGATTCCAAAATCCTCATCTACTACGGCTTTGCACTCCCACCAAGCAACCCATGGAATCTGAAGCTTGAAGTTTAAAATCTAAAATTCTTACCATCCCTCCTTAATCTCGGAAGGTCCAAACCTTGAGGTTACTCTAGGAAGGTCCAAACCTTAAGGTTACTTCTCAAAGAATAAATTTCACAATCTTTGAAAGTCTAAAGGGGGTGGCTGACTTTTAATTAGGTTCACTTGTAGCCGTCGTGGTTAGATGAAACTGATATATTATGAAACTGAAAATTGAACGAAACAAAATCCAATGAAGATCCTTGATCTTCCACGGAAAATGAAAATACCATCCAAACTACATAATTGGTACATGAATGATAAAACAGATATCTCAAAAGTTGCAATTCAGAAGTTTTCCTACCTTGCTGCACTCCAGATGCACCTGATGCCCGAAGATCCATGCATTTAGACCGGAAAGCCTCAGCCAAAATCTTATTCATTAAAACTTTGTGGTGTATCGAATCCAATTCCTTCTTTTTAAGGAGAAATTCAGCCTCAACCTCCCGAGATCTAAGTTCATATTTTCGTTGAATTTCAGCAACAGCCTCCTCTATTTCCTTGTCGCAATCACCCTTCAGTCGTAGCTTCTGTTCAAGACAAAAATGACCTCAGCAGAAATTTTTGCTTTGAAGAATAGATAAACAACAATATATTAACTTCAAAACTGACCGCATCTTCATGAGACTTAAGCATATGATCTGTTTGTTTATTCAATCTTTCCAATTCATATTGAAGCGGGTCAGTGTATGAAGGCAGATGTGCTAGAGATCCCCCCTGGGGTGCAGCATTTACAGGAAGACTATTAAATGCAGAAGTAACAGGTGTAGCCCTTGTGTCTGAAAATGACAGTTCAAATTCACTCGTAGAGGATGTGACAGGCCGCAAAACAGTTTGATTTGAAAGATCAGAAATGTTCTCAACAAAATGCATTGAAGCATGAGAAATTTGGTTAGAGGTACGGTCTTCACTAGGTCGAATTTCGACTCCACCAGCTGAAGATAACTCAGGAGCGCTATTATCAGGTGTATTATAGGATGGCTGTTGCACTAGAGTCTCAATGTCTGGCAATTCACGATTAGACAAATTGGAAGCTACGGTCGGAGCAGATTTGGGTGCTGTATTTTCAACTTGTTGGCAAGTATTCTGCTGTTCACTGGCTTCTGCATCTTCTTGCTCTGCATCAGATGTTTCTATCAGAGTACCTTTGTCTTGGTATGCCTGGCCAGGTAAGCATTTGTCAGTATGTGAAGGCTAAATCACTCTCTCTCTGATTTTATTGGAGAACAAATTTATTATTGAACAATGAATATGATTACCTCCTCCTAACATGAAAAAACCAAGTCAAAACATAATCATACAATAGTGGATCATTTACATGATGTTGTAAATATAAAATTTTCATCGGAAAATTACAAATCTAAGCTTGTCATAATTCTCAAGATAAAACAAGGTGACTACCATATAGATTGACAAATTCCAACAAGCAAATACCTGATCTAGTGTCGCTGAACCACCAGGAACCAAGGCCACAGGATGCACTCCAGGTGAATTTACCAGAGGCATTTCCTGATCAGAGCTTCCATTGGTCACAGTATCAACTCCATTCTGCTGGTAAGCCCCTGGTACACTATCAGACGCTATAAGATCCACTTCACTGGTTTCTTTTTCAGTGGCTTTTTCACAGATTTGTTCATCAGATGAAGGTGGAACCAGAGAAGCAAGATTCCCTTGCCCATCATCTGAACTGACAGACTGCAGCACTGACAAATCAACCTCTTTATTTGGCATGTGTACTGTCACTTCATGGATTTGTTCTTCAAAGGTAGGTGACACAGGCAGAACATTGTGGAGACCATGACTTGAACTGACAGGCTCATATTCTGTTGATTTTTCAGGGATTTCTTCTTCAGACGAAGGTGGATTCACAGAGACATGATATTCCAGTCTATCACTGGAACTGCCAGTCTCAAGCACTCCTGAATCGACCTCTTTCTCTGGTATGGTTACCATCACTTTATGGCTTTGTCCTTCAGATGGAGGTGGCCTCACAGAAACGTCATGAAAATCATGACTGGAACTGACAGTCTCATGTTCTGTCACTTTTTCAAGCATCTGTCCTCCAGCCAGTAGATCCACACAGACAAGATTCCCTAGTGCCTCATTCGAACTGACAGTCTTAAACACTCCTGATTCAACCTCTTTATCTGGCATGGTTCGCTTCCCTACATGGTTTTCTTCCAGTGAAGGTTCCCTCACAGAAACGACGTTTTGCAAGCTATGACTTGAACAGGCAGTCTCCAGCAATCCCAATGGAGCCTCTTTGTCAGGCATGTTTAATGCAGCCCCATCAGAAGGCAGATTTGAGGGATGTGGTCGGCGTGGACTATCATTTGAACAGACTGCTCTGGCCACATCCAGTCTGACCTCCCCATGATATATGGGTGATGCGTCTGCACTGGGTATCCGTTCTTGAAATGGAAGACTGGAGGTGACAACTTTCTGAAAGCCATCAGTAGAACAGGCAACTTCTGGAACATCCAGCTCCCTATTACCTGCAGCACCTCCATCAGTAATTTGCGCTTTGGCACAAGGATTCACAGATACCACACTCTCTTGAACATCACTTGAACTTTCAGATTTGTTTTTAGTTTTACCCATGAAATCAGTACATGAAGCTGCCACAGAAGTCATATCTAACGCACCAAGTGGCCTAGCAGGGGTCTCCTCAGTTCTAATGGGAACAGTATGTGCTACAGCTTCAGCAGGAACACTTTGTGGAGTTTGAAATGGTGCTTTAATTCCTCCTGTCCCACTATGCAGAATACTGTCAAAGTCATGTACTCTAAAAGTGGCAAAATCTTCATGATCTTCACTACTTTGACATTCACTAGTTCTTGAGCATTCCAACCAAGGCTTAAGTGTATTTGAGGGTGATCTATCCAACAATTCAGCACGAGCCCAGGATTGTACTTCCTCTACCCATTGTTTCCCTATCTCCCTCAATTTAGTCCTTGCTTCCAACTGTGAGGCCTCAAGATGCTCAAGACGTAGGTCATGCTGGTTGTTATTTTCTTCTATATTCTTTTCCAACATCTTAAGCTTATCTGTCCTCATTGATGTACTATTCTGAAAACAAGATCGAACAACAATTGTCTCTGCTTTAAGCTCTCTTTCTAGACGCCCCTTTTCTTCCTCATAAGTTCTCAAAACTTCATTATTATCTTTGCTTTGCTTCTCTATAAGTTTTTTCATCTTCTTCTGGAGCGTTTTCTGAATTTCTTTAATACTTTTTGAGACATCTTCTAGTGCAAAATATTCTTGACTTGGTGGTAAGTCTTTAATGTCTGATTTGACATGCTGCAAGTTAGAAGTTATTGGCTGTGAAGCCTTTGCATCTGAATTCTTCAAAACATCTTTACTTGATAAATTAGAAAACTTTGGAGATTCCACAGCCTTAAAAGCCCCTATACTGTGTAAAAATGTTCTTTTCAGACACCGCAACATCGAATAAACATACTCTGCCTCCTCCTTTTTGCAATTGAAGTTAAGATGCTGCTTTGCAAGTGCAAGAGATTCTTTGTGGACAACTTTCTGCTTCAGAAATGAAGCTGCAAGCCAACACTGGAATATAGATATCAGAAAGTCAATTAAAAAATGTTAAAGTAACACCAAGGAACATGCACATGTAACCAAGCACTGATGCACACATAAAAGTAAGGATGTTCCCCAACCTGGCATCACACAGAAAAATAAGGAGAGGTAGTACTTAATATGTGGTCGAAGTTACAGTCATAGTTACAGCTACGGACATTGTGAAGGAAATGCTTGAGAATTGTGGAGTACTGAGTTTAATTGGAAAATCACAAGAAAATACCATGTCGATTTCAAGTTTAGTTGTATGTAACTAAGCTCAATACTTCACAATTCTCCAACACCCTCGTTCTCTTTTGATATTTCCAAACTTCCCCAAATTAACTTAAGAATTGTGGAGTATTAAGCTTAGTTGAAAAATAAAACAAGAATACCAGATATATGGCTTTTAAACACAATTATTTCTTTCAAAAATTAAGCTGTGAGTAACGATAGCATTTTTCTTGACTCAAGAAATTCTTAATATCACCTAATGGGACGAAAACATGAACCAGTTTTGACAATTTAGTGATATTCAAACTACATTGTCTTCATAGAAGTATATCCATCCTTAGTTTACTTTTTACAAGAAACTTAACCTTTCAACCCATAATAATAGTGACATTTCATGGTGGTAAGCAAATCAAGTGCACTGCAGAAGCATCACCATCACTCGAACATGTTTAGGGTAGAATTTGATAAGGTCAAGCTAGGCAGAGTGCAGCACCATCATACAATGCATAATTTATTTGTAAAACTGAACCGAGGATTTATAAAAGTTACCTTATGTCTAGGCAAAGGAAAACAAAATTTATTCTTTCATCAATGAGTCACTATAACATATTCAGTGCCAGCATATGAACATTTCAGGGTAAAAGGAAAAGCATGAATACCAAGTCTATACTTAAAAAATCATTCACAACCAGTAAGATATATGATTATTGAAGGAAAGTAATATTAAAGAACTTTGCAATTCAACATGCCAACAACAAATAAGAGAAGGTTAGGCTATATAAGTGCATGAAAGAGCAAGGCAATTCTAACCAGAGATATCTGAAATGCCTGCAATATTGTCGCTGGTTCTCTATTAACACGGTGATTACTCATTACATATTCCAGAAACAGTTTGGCCATAACCCTGACAGCATCCTGCAGTGAGTAACCAAGATATCATTAAACAAGATTACCATATTTTCCTGGGGTGTATTAATGGAAATACCAGTTAATAACAGCAGCACATATGAACAAAAACATGAAAGCAAAAGGTTGTAGACAAAAATCAAATCCATACTGAGACTTGTAAGATTCCACATAGTCTTAATATATCTGGCTTCAGAAGTTCATGGAGACTTTTCTGGGCATCACACAATTTTCTTCTCTCCTCAGACTCGAGCGTGTTATGTTCCGGATTATTCACATTATCTGAAGTGGAATCATGAATTTCATCAGTTACTTTATTTGCACAGGCAGTTGACCGGTGAAAAGAATGAAGCAAATTATCTGCTGCAGCCCCAGAAATTCCTGCAAAAGATGTTTTAAGAAACTAGAAATGGGATCCAACAATTCTACAGAACCATGACATTGCATCATAATTCTTGGAGAAATGCCATGACAAAATGAAACAATTCACAATATCAGTCATTTACCTTCCTTGCATCCAGGAACTGATTTCACCTCTGATCCAGGCTTCGGATAGGGTGCATCATCATTACCAATTACCACCTTCCCGCGTTTTTTTACAATTTCTGGTTTCTTCAGTAACTCATCAAAAGGTTGTACTCGTTTCCGATTCCTTTGAGACAAACCAGAACAATATTTCCACTGAGGATGCTTTCCTTCCAACAGTTTTGTCCAAAAACTAAGAGGCTGTCCTTCGCCAGTATATTCATTTTTCATCTCACTAAGCAACGGAACCTCTGAACTGTATGCTCCTCCAGTTTGTTGAACTCTTAAAATCTTAGAGTAATTACATGAGCCACTGTTCTCGCCATCCTGAGGAAGTATGGAGAAGAGCTCCTGGACGACATCTTTCAGAAGTGATTCTTCAGACAAGATATTTCTAGTAGGCGCTGGGGTGTTGCAGCCATGGAACTCGCCTAGTTTATCAAGTTGATAAGGTGCCCCCCATAGAAGCATACTACTGCTCACATTCTGTATGTCACTATCAAGAATCTTCCCTTGTTTTGCACAAACCAGAACTTTCTCCTCCACTGTACAAGTTGAATATAAGCGAAATACTTTTATACGTTCAAACTGGGAATCAAGCGATATCTTTTGCAGGGCTTTTATATCATTATGTGGAATCCAGTCACTACCAAATATGATGACAGTATCAACTGATGACAGTTTGATGTTGGGGAGACAGGCACGAGCCTCCAGTAAGAACACAAATCTACCAAACTCCTTATTGTTGAACATGTTCATAGCAGCATCTTTCTTAGAACGAAGGACACCACATTCGACGCGTTCATAGGAATTTTCACCATATCTTAGACGCAGGAAATCATCCAAAATATCTCCGAGAGAAAAAGCTTTTCCTGAACCACCAATTGACTGGTAAAAGAAGGGACAAAACCAAAAAGGAAGATGAGAAGAAAGAATAATAAACCAAAGAGAAGGATAAAACTAGATCCCTGTCTACAAATAAAACTCCTCAAGGAAAGAGAGACAAATTTATACAAACTTTATATGATTTAAAGTGTCCTCAAAATACATCAAGTATCTCAGAAATTTTTGCTGTGTTAGTATTTGCACACTAACGAGTCACAAGAGTTTAATGACAGCAGAACAAAGGATCTACTATAACACTCTTAACAAAAGAAAAAGAAAAAGATATCTTGTCCATATATCTGTTGTCTATCATTGATTTTTCTGGCCCTTGGATAAATTAAAGAAGCTCAGTAAATTCATACTTTATGGATTGCTTGATATTGCAGGGCTGGTCAGGTTCACATCCTCATTCATCTTTAATACTTTATTTGGAGAGAAAAAGTGCATCTAGAGGCACATGGCAGAGAGAACACATATAATCAAATCCAAATGCGGAAGCCGAAGCCAGTTGCGAGCTAGAGATCATCTACTTATTCTTGGATGGTGGCTTTGAGCTTGTCACTCAAGCTGTGTGAGGACGGAAATGTTGTTTGCTAGCTGATTTTTTGGGTGGTTTGTTAAGTGAAGTAAAAATAATTATTGAATACTACAGAAGTACAAATTGTTGCTAGCTGATTTTTTGGGTGGTTTCTTAAGCAAAGTAAAAATAATTATTGAACAATGTTCAGGATGTTTTGTTTTGGGCGATCTTTTCTGATTGAAGTGCTGCAGTGGTTTCAAGGGAATAAATATTGTTTATTATATATATATATATATATATATATATATATATATATATATATATCAATGTTTTAAAAGGTGAAGGCGAAGCCAAGGTGTTTCATGGATTGCCTCACCTAGGCGATAGCCTCGCGGTACCTAAAATTATTATAATACTCATATTATATATTATACTTTGTAAAACAATCAAGCAATCATGCCAAGCAATCAAATATTTGACTATTATTATTATTTCTCTAGTTCGCATTGCAAAGTCATAAGAAACTATTAGAAACTAAGTTCACCAAGGCTCCTGAGGCGTTTAGGCTAGTCTATAGCCCACTCCCGCCGGGCAGAGGCGTTTTCTTTATAGCCCCGCCCCAAAAACAGCCTAGGCGAGTCTTAACAACTAGTTTTTAAAACACAGATAAATATATATATACATACATATATATATATATATATTTATATAATTTAGTGTGTGCGTCTGTTTATATATATCATGTGATTTTTCTATAAGAAGCAAACTTTATTTAAGCTAAAAACAAAACAAAATGAGTGACCAAGTAGTCTGCTTCTGAGAAAAAACATAAATCACAGTTCTCTTCTTTTTCTTTTTTTAAGAAAGCATAAAACACAATTACAAAGCACAGGCTTTCGAATTTGACCAAAGAACAGAAAAAGAGATCTCTATAAATTCCAAATCTACAGATGCCCACAAAGAATCCCAAAAGCGCACCTTTCCCATAAGAATACCACCTCCACACCCACAACATTCTCAAAAATCTTCTTATTCTTTGCCACCTACAAACTTGTTGCTTTTCAGATAATAACGCATTACAAGACATCGAAATGGACAACATAAACGTGCTTCCTCAATTAACCGAGCCAACAAAGAAAAATCCGCTGGAAAGTGCAACAACAAATGATCCAAACAAAATGCATCATATGCTCAAAAACTCAAAAATAAGAAGCTAATCCTCAATCAACAAATTATCTTATTCCACATGTTTAAAGGATGGGAACAACCTCCCAAAGAAGTCAAGACCAAAACTACCACATTCAATATATATATATATATAACAAATAATACTAAGATTCTAAGAACAGCAGTTCTAATAAGGATTATACTACCACAAATCGCGTACCTGGAATAGGATAAGGACTCTTAAATTTTGATTCTTTATCTCCTTAAGCATCATGTCAAGAAGCTGAAGCTTGCCACTTGCTTTGATCCCTACATCCAAATACTCAACTGCTTGAAGGTCTTTAGTAAGCAAGGCTTGTAAGGGTGGGTGCACAATGTAGGGATGATCACAGCACTGTCAACAAATGCCATACAAGCGACTTAATTAGAAACTAGTAGGGTGGTGGAGGATGGAGAAGAAAATATGCAAACCATAGGAAAGTCACTTGCTTTGAATACCCATTGCACAAAGCACAAGGAACTTCAAACAAATGCAAATAATATCTTCCTTTGTTTTAAGTTATCAAGCACAAATTAAAAATAAAAAACAACAATAATTATAAGAAAACAAAATCCAACGAACTTAATAGAAAAGAAAGTTGAAACTAACAAATGAAAACATGTTATTACAGATCTTTTCTAATTCCAATATGTGTATTATGTAATATGTATACGATATTCAAACAACTTGAATTATAAATCACTAAATTAAATGAAACTAAAATTACTAAATTTCCATAAGATAACTATATTATTAGTGTTAACTTTTTAAAGGTGCAAAAACCACATCTTTTATATTACCCAAACAGAATCAACATAATGAAGGGATAACTCAATAATATAATATAATAAATATATATATGTATGTATGTATGTATGTATGTATGTATGTATGTATGTACAACAAGGACCATATCTACGCCAACATAGTAAAGATAGAAACATCAAAATGAGATGATGGGATGGTGTTATCAAACCAAATAAAAAGTGTGACAATCTATGACAACATGGAATTCAAAAGTTACAGTAGATGATGAAAAGACACAGAAGTCATGCAATGATTAACCATCATACTAGAGAAAAATGCAACCAGCCAACCTTCCGAGCAGCTAGAGTTGCATCATAGAGTGCTTTTTTTGATAAAGTTATATCTGCTCCAACACGATCGTTCTTTGCCAATGAGAGAACTAATGTGGTGTTTGACAGTAAATTTTCACAGTACTGCTCTAGCTGGACAGTTGATATCTGTACAGGAACCCAATACTCCCTAAACCTGGGAGAGTCAGGTTCGCATCCATGAGAAATATACCTTGAAAGCCTGTCCTTTAATTTAACAATAATATCACTGCAACTGCTAAGGAAGTGATCACCAGTTTGTGAATTGCTTTCAGAATCAAGGAGACACAACAAACAGAGGTACTCAGCACTGCTCTCCTGCAATATTTAGCCTTGCATAAGCCAGCCAGTAGAAAGCAATCTCCACCACCACCCAAAAAATAAAAAGAAAAAAACTAACATAGAGCACAATAAAATACAAACCTTAAGTACTCCACTGACCAGGAGAAGCCACTTACGGGTACGTAGCATCTTCATCTGCACCAACTGTGTAGAGATTGTAGGGTGGTGGCACGCATCAATTATGATAGTTTCCCATCGTATGTGTTCGAATACATTTTTATCCTGCAGAATAAAAAGACAGTTTAACAACTAAGTCACTATTGTCTAAGGGATCCTACAATCAGCGAAAAAGATACCTCAATAATAGCCTCTGGTGAGGTAACAAGTACTTGAAAAATGCCACCAGCCTCATCAAACTCTATTGACCTAATACTTCTCCGTAAATCTTTATTTCCACTGTAAACCACAACATTCATAGATGGTGCCAAACGGGAGAACTCATTCTCCCAATAACAAAGTGTAGAAGGAGTTGAGATGATCAGAAAAGGCCGATAGGCATCAGACTGCAAAGATTGAATAAATGCAATCACCTTCGCAATTCGTTCCTGCAAAAATACAATTTTTAATAAGAAGTTCACAACTTCATAAAACATTACCAGGTCTAGGATTTAGTCTAAAAACTAGATGTTTTCTCTTTAGTTCCCATTAAGCACCAGCTTGCTGCTAATATACGAGCGTAAAGAAGATAGTAAATCATTCTAAAGTCCCTAATCAAACCCTTTTCAGTTAAAAGAACAATAACATATTTCAGAGTAGGAAAATTAAAATGTAAACCTGTTTACCGTAATCATATGTCAGAAAATTATGTGAAAATCCTTATCTTTCTATACCCAACCCTTTCCTATAATTTGGAAGGTTTAGAGTACCTCTTAATGTAAAAATACTTTAACAGTTGTTCACGGTAGCTGATACAAGGGACTTGATTCAGAGGAGAACTGAAGTGTCTTCTTCTCCCATGGTGTAATGGAGGGAGTGAATGTGCTGATCATCTATTCCTCCAATGACCAATTGCATAGTTCTTGTTGGTGAGAAAGACAAGGCTTTTGGTGGGGGGAAGAAGGCAAAAGCTTTAGGAATTTGAAGTGTGCTAACAGTGCCGTAGTGATTTGTATGGAAAGAAACAAAAATGAGTTTTGAAAACTATCATAGGGAGGTGGTTGAGATTTTATGTACCAGAGTGGTTTCACCTGACTTTTGGAATATCCCCTTATCCTTAATTTTAGCATATTGGAAAGCCGTTTTAATTATTTAGAGATGTAAAATACGCCGTGCTAGCACAAGCATGACACCAACCCAACACAAATAAAACAGGCTCGACACAATTGTTAAAGAGTCTTAGAGAGTTATTAAGAGTAGTGCTATTCATACCATGTTTTTGTACCACATTTCTATACCACCTTAGGTGGCATCTGATGTGGACAGCCACATCATTTGAAAAATTTGCAAAACCCAAGGAAAGGAAGGAGAAAGACTCCTCATATATCACAATCATCATTTAATTAATTAGTTTTTCTTAATTATTAGTTTATTAAATAATGAAGTAAATTTAAAAATCTAATTAATTCAAATGATGTGGCTGTCCGCATCAAATGCCACCTAAGGTGGTATGAAAATGTGGTACAAAAATATGGTATGAATAGCATTACTCAGTTATTAAACACATTTTTCTCTTTGATCAATAATATTGTTCTATTTTCATTTATGATTTGATGAAGTGGACATCTTTCTGTTGTACTTTTAAACGCAAGAGGAAGCAAATTGTAACAAAAGTACCAAATATCAACGTCATAGGTGAAAACGAGAAGTAAACAATCTCAAAATAAGAACACAAGCGATTAATGTGGTTCAGTGTACAGCCTACATCCACGGCAAAGCACGGCGAGGAATTTCACTAAACAATCAGAGATTACAAAAGAGTTTAAACTCTCACAACCTAAATCCCACAAATTATAAACCCTAAACCAAACGAGTAGAGAACCCAAAACAAAAGGAGGGGATTCTCCCAAATTGTTCTCTAACTCTTAAACTCACAAATTGACTCCCACCAAATTGCAAAACAAATAAGCCTTGAATTTGCCACTCATGACTCCAAACAGTGACCTCCACCAAAAACCCAATGAGAGAAAACTCTCCAAGCTAATGTTGAGGCACACCAAATAAACTAACTCTAAGGTCCCGACTCCCATTTATAGTGCATAGGACTTGGGTTACAATGAGAATCCTAATCCTAATTGGAAGTAAATCCAAATCCTAATCAAATAGGTAATTAACAAAATCTCTCCACCAAACAAGTAAGCCAACCAAGAGGTCAAATCCAAACCCAAATACGCCACCAAAACGAAATAGGTAACGCAAGCCTAATTTCTGCATCATCCTAATTTTGAGACGTAAATCACAACACTTTCCACCACTGTGGTCCTCTATTTTGCTTAACAGTAAAATTTGTTTCTCAAGAAAGCAAACAAGTAGAACAGATCAACTGTATGTGAATATAAATATATATGAACATCGAATCATAAACCCCACATCAAGATAATGTTAATGGTGAACCAAAATGTTATCTAAACAGCTGTCTAAAGTAAACCAAGCTTACCTTATCATCAACAACAACAGCATTCTCACCCTTGTGCCACAGCTCACGTAGCTTGTTAATGTTCTCTAGACATGAATTATCAAATCTGGATGAATCTCCAGCTAGCAGTTCTGATAAATTCACTGTTAAACACTTTTTGCTTTCAAGTATCTGCAGATAATGCTAGCATTAGCAACAGAAGAATCGTATAGTCATAAGCATACTCATATGAACAAAATGCAGACTCAAAAAGTTCCCTTCAAGGATAATCAATTTTATAAAAGACAAAAGTACTCTATATACTCAAAATCTTAAATGACAGTGAACAAGCAGAAAACACATGAAATCAGGACAGCCCACCCTTGGAACTTTGAAAACACATAGCATCCTTTAAAGCGCACACAGAGAGGACAGATCGTTATCCATTATGATCAATCACAGAGAAGCCTTTTGTACTCGAAGAAAAATGATAAAGAAGCCCTCCACCAATCAAAGAAGGAAACGAAATATCTTACACTTCAAATTTGGGAGATTCCATTATCGGTTTCAACCATGCTTAAGACTAGACAACCAGTAAGTTCCTTCTCACTTCCCAATTACAAATTAATTCAAAACAAATAAGATAGATTTAGAGCTCATTGGTAAACAAGTAAAACGTGGAGGAAACTGACACCTTCAACATACTAATCCAAACAGAAATGCATTTAAATCTAGAACCAGGTTTCATATAATTCATGCCTTTGGCACCTTATCCGTTTCAGAGGACTTCTTCACCCTCTGCCGGCACCTTTCATAATCTCTTATAAGGCCCTGACCCTCAGGTGAATCAAAGGATGCAGCATTCTCTAACTCCCAAGTAGCATCATCATAACCAAGACCGTGCCATTTCACAAGCCATTCATACTGACAAAATAAGTTATCACCAATATGTTCCCCAAGATAGTTTTCACGCTGCTTAGGAGACATTAATGATCTCCTTTGTAGCAGCTGATGTGGAACTGTCCACTCTTTCCTCCACCTTGTGACCTGAAGAACATTAATTAACAAAAAGAAACTGCTTAATATAAGAAGAATTATTTATCTTAGAACTCCCCAACAGCAGCTGGTGTGCAATGGTCGCTTTTGACTTAAGGTTAAGGGTAAAGAAAAATCATCTAACAAAGCTATAGAGTATGATCTAAATTCTGAAGAAAAAGAAATTTAATCCATGCAAAGGCATCTCAATCCCATGAATAAATGTCAGATTCCCTTTTTTGGGGTTTTTCACATTTTCCATTGATAGACATAACAAGTATAACAGAACATGTCCACCAAAACAGAAGTTGAAAAAACGGACCTGGTTATTTCGGTTGAACATTGCCACAAGGGTAGGAGCTTCAAGAAGAACTCTACTTCTTGGTACCCATTGGTTGTGAATATGGGCAAGACCCTTGTATTTAACAAAGAACTCCTCCCTCTTTTGCAATCCTACAGGTCAACCAGGAAAAACAAAGGACCAGATATTTGTTATTAAGAATAGTCATCATACATATAACGATCACAACACAAAATAAAAACTTAAGAAAATAATCCAAAACACAGATGAAGCTTAAGTCTCATAATTTCTGCATACCATCAACATCAGATACCTCTACTTCTCTAGCATCCCAGATTGACTCTATTCCCTCTGACAGCGAATATATACCAGATTCTAACTTTTTTCTAACACACATGGGACAGTACCAAAGTCCAAGAGGAACATCATCCATAGGAGGATCTAGACAAGAAAGATGGTAGCTTGTCCTGCATCCTCTTCCATTACAGCACCTGAAATTGAATACAAATTCTAAGAACAAAAAACACATTATAGAAGCAAATGCCAATGAAGCTTAAAGAAAAAAAGTTCCATATTGTCGTGTTCATTTATGTGCAAGTACAACCACATACAGAGTACAACCATTACATATGCCTCATTCTAAAAAGTGCAGTGTCAGCAAACGTGAAGGACTTTAGGCCAGCTAGTCTGGTGTCCAGCAAACATAAAGGACTTTAGGCTGGTTAGTCGGGTGTCCAGCTTTACAAAAAATTATTGTAAAAATGTTGGCCTCATGATTAGGAAAAGTGCTGAGCGATACAATCTCGTGCGCTTAAGGTGGGCTTCAGTGAAAGAGGCAGATTTTGGATGCTGTACGAGTGAAGAGGTTGAAGAAGTGGAAAAAACAAAAGTAGGCTGCGTCGAAAAGCTCCATCAGAAAGGCCTTCCGCTGCATGTTATAGAGTCATGGACCAATTGATGCAGTAACTTTAGTGGGGTGATTGGTCTTACTAACTTCGATTCTGTGTATATTCTGTGGGTGCTGCCTTTTTGGCTCTATTTGTATCTGGATGAAGGTTGGTGCCTTCTCCCCAGATTCTTTGTACTTTGTAATCAGTTTTCAGATTTAATAATTATCGTTTCTCCTAAATGAAAGGAAAAAATAGATTTTCCATATCATTTAATACTAAAGACACTTGCAATAATGAAAATGTCACAAGAAAAGGTTACCCACAAGAGCTTCCCACCAAGAGAACAGATGAGGCATGTATTTTGGTCACCATTTGTTTGAAATTCTACAGAAAAGTCCTTTTGCTGCATGCCATTAAGCTTTTCAGGAACATATGTCGCACTATCAGCTATGAGTTCTCCTCTATACGGATGCACCTTTTGAGAGAAATGAAAAAGAAAAAAACCACTACAAGATCAACAGCTGATATAACAAACATAAAATGAAACTAAAACCATAAGGTTTTAAGCTAGGTAATGTGCGCTAACTAGAAATTTGACAAGCAAAAGTAATTTGGGGGATCAAAATCAAATAACCGACTAAAAGACACTATTATTCACATCCCCCAAACATTATTAATGATCCAAGCAAAATAACATAAACAGTAAAACAGCGAACAAAAATTTATAAGTACAATCTCCACAGCATAACAGACATGATCCTATAAAATGTTCCATTTCAACCATCTGAAGACAATATCCGTGGGAAAAATAAAAATAATGACATACAAACAAGTCATTAGGAACATAAGAAATTTTTTTTTTTTTTTTTTTATAACAAAATAAACTAGAAGTATTTCAGACTCAACTCCTCAAAATTTCCCCTTCAAATTTCTACAAGGTTACTACTGTCAAAACCGTCATTAACAATAACTAATTTCCTTAACACCAAAAAACGAATTCCAAGTCGGCTTCATAATTCATTGTCCTCTACTAACTTACAATGTTTGTATAACAGCAAAACTAATTGCTATATCCAATATAATGTTCCTTTTGACATCGTAGCCACATTTAATTAACTATTATAATCACATCAGCTCTGCATGCAGCAAGAGATAAGAGATCCTCTACAAACCATATCAAAAAAATGACACCAAACATGGAAACACCTCCCCACGAAATGAAACGAGACACATCACCAGAAAGAAGAGAGAGATTAAAGCGAACCACAGTACAACTACCATAATATAAGCACTGGAAACCAACAAAAAATGTGGCAGGCCATAAAGAGAAATATGTTCATTCTCTGAGAGAAACAAACTCAAATAAGATGGAACTCAACAATGGATTTTGAAAGCAGTAAAAGAGCAAGAAGGTTGCGCCAACCTCAGTTGCTGATGTACTATATAACTCCTGATTTAATTTTGTGCTGCAAGAGTAAATCTCCAGCTTCGTTGGATCATTTTCCACCCTGAAAATATCACATGAGATACAGTCACACTTTCAAAATCAGAATGTTATAAGAGTACCATGATTGCTCAACATTTACAAAATCTAAGACAATAGCTCAAGAGATACAGTCAAAACTTTCAAAATCAGAATGTTATAAGAGTACCATGATTGCTCAACATTTACAAAATCTAAGACAATAGCTAAGTATATATACTCATAAAAATATCACACACCACGTAAAAATGGTTCTGTGATCAGCCTGTGTTTAAAAGATGAGATTCCATTTCAGTAGACCCTTATAACCAGTAGCCAACAGCAATTCGTTGCAAAGTACCATCAAGTGGGGATTAAGGAAAATGAAGTTACATTTAGCAAAAAAGTATAACCTCGAAACTTCAATCAGCAGTAATGTAGGAGACAGCAATAAATCAAGGGACACAAGAAGCGATCTTGACAGATAAACCCAAACAAATTAAGACACCGCACTCATTCTCATGTCCAAACACCTCAGTTGCCCTTTCAGGCAGCCACAAAGAGGGGAGAAAAATAAGTGGAAAATTTTCTGTCTGCACAACTCCTGCCTATAGTGCAAGAATCACCTAGCCCACAATAAATGTATCCCCAGGTAAAAAATTTATAAAATATATAATATTCAAACGGAAGTCAGATTCAACTCAAGTTTAACCAATGGTTCAAAGACATTCTAAAAGGGGAATGTGATTCGCCACTCCTTGCATTAGCTTTATAGTTGATACGTACTCACGAGCCAATTCTTTACTGCAATTAATTTAGATAGAAAACTGAATTTGTTTGTGGTTGGTTTCCATCTGTAATTTGGCCAGTATAACATGATAGAACATTAGTTCCTCTACAGATTTCAGACAAGAGTGTACAAGCAACACTTATGCAGACAATGACATACACAACAGTGTCCAAAATACTCCAGATCTCTGCCTATATTATTGTCCTGAGTCTCCTGATTCTCACTGAGTCTCTTTCTTAGTACCTTTTTCCTTAGCTTTCTCGGAAGAGGATCAACTAATGCTTCAAACCCATTATTATCATCACAGCAGCTAAAAGTATTGCCACACTTGTGGGTTTACTCCTCTTTACCAATTATTTTTACCTAACTTGTCTTCCATCCAATTTTAGAAGTAAACAAACTATAGGAAGGAACCCAAAGAGATACAAACAATAGGAGGAGCTTGCTTTCCATGCTTTTACATTCTGAAAAGAGACTTTTTACAAAGAGGGGACAAGGAGTCTACTTCCATACCAAGTCAAAATAACACATTTTACATCATTTGTCAGAGCTTTTGGTCTCCTTTATCTTTTTTCTTTTCTTCCCAAACAAATTTTTTAAAGCAAACCCAGAAAGAAAGATGGCAAAAAGAAGACCCAATTCTCTGATCTTAGACCATGAACAGAACAACTTGAGAGGGATTCAAGATTACCCAAAATCTCGCAAAGGGAGGAAACAAACCATAAACTTTAACCAGTTTTGTAGCAAATACTGAAAGCAAAAAACAGTGTAGCAAGAGATATTCTCTCTATAAAATGTGTGCTATCTCTCTCTTAAATCTTTCTTAAGAATCTTATATTCCTGCAATATGTCTGGGAAATTAGGAATGCGAGGCCTTTGAAAGAGAGGAACGGTGAAGTCTGATGAGCTCAAGTGTTAATGAGCTCTTTTTGTCAAAATATTGAGAGTTTTACTCAAACTCCACTTTATTATGCAAGTTATAAATTCAACAGCAACCAAACAATATTTTAACACTGTTAGTTGTTGTAGTTGTTTCATGATTACACTTTACCTGTTAGTTGACTCCTTTCTAGAGGAGGATATGTGCAACCATATCTAAACTTGAAGTAGCTGGGTTGTAAATTCCAGAAATACAGATTCTAAAGTGGAAAGATGGTAAGCGTAATAAATGTGAAAGGGTGTTTTAATACTCTGGGCCTCCGAGTAAATCAGTGGACTAACACAGACTAAATTAATTCAATGGCCAGTAGATATAATTTCTTTTGGAAACCAGCACCAACAGATAAGAAGAAAATACGATTATTTTGTGCAAAGGTATACCTTTGTCGTTTCAAACATGCACCGCAAGTTCCAACAGAAGCGTCCGTTGTGGACCCAGATGGCAATGAGGAGACAGCATCAGCAATCAAGGTGCAGACATCTTTACTTCCATTAACTGCAGAAGAATCAGAACCCTCATCCTTCATGTTCCTTTTTCTCTTTGAGAGTGTAACACAACGACCCGTTTTCGAGCTCATGTGGAGATCATCTATACTTCCATTGACTGTAGGACCTATCAACTCTGGCATCTTCAATTGTTCCTCACCAGGGCAATACACACGTACCCTTGCAGGTGCATCACTGATCTCTTTCGTCATGGCATTATAGGACGATGCCAGTGGTTGTTGACCACAAATTTCTAAGCCATTGCCATTTCCAAACTCAGAAGCTTCCTCCATGCAGCTAGGCCTTGGGCTTGAGTGGGACAAGCCCCCTCCCTGATTATCTTCCACTGTTTCGTTTGAAAATTTATTTACGGTGGAATCAGATCCCACTGCTTCAATGCCTTTACCAAGCCCATCAACCGTGCCTCGACAATCATTGCCGCCTCCCTCAGAAACTTTATTCTGCCTGCTCCGCTCCTTGCTATGTCCTAATATTCAAGAAGAAAAGAATGAGCAATGTATTGAATAATCAATAATACCGTTTAAAACACAAACAACAACGAAAAAGAAAACATGAACAATAAATTAATCACTCTTGGGAGAAAAGCCAAAACTCAGTTACCTTGTGCTCTAAGCTTCTTTCTTTGTTTCATGAAAAATGCCTTATAAGCTTGAGCATTTCTTATTTTGTTCTTCACAGAGCCAGATCCTACACTTTTGCTAACTTCTCGAGTTGCCTCTGTCAATTCTTTTACATTCTTCTCTTTTTGTTCCCTTTTCCGCTTCATCAATGATGAACCTGAGCTTTTCTCTGATTTTTTAGACCCAGAAGAATTTGATGAGTGATTCTTGACTCTATCAGAAATCCTCGGTGGAGTTGGAGTCAACTTCTTCTCAAATCTCTCGGATTTCTTCTTGAATGGAGGAGTTTCAGAAATTTTTTTATTGAGTCTTTCAGACTTCCTAGTAATAGAAGGGCTCAAAGTTATGTTTTTCTTCAACGATGTTTCTCTAGCAGACCTCCTTAATCCAGATGTATCCGATGCTCCAGAACCTGAAGTACTTGATCCTTTACTACTGATTTGCCTCCCTTTTGACTTACTATCCTCTTCATCCTTCATTTTCCGACTAGATCGTGTATCATGTGCCATAATTATACCTGTATATCAATGGAAAAATGTCCAGATATTTTTGAGTGAGGACATCTGTAAAGCACAATAGTGTGACATCAAACAGGAATATCTAACATCTACACCATCAAACAGTATTTTAGGTTAGAGTATATTAATACTTACTGAACATATAAACACCACTAGAAGTTCCTCTTTATTGGTGAGAAACACAATTTAATAAAAAAAAGTGAGAGACTAATCGATGGATAGTAAACCAAAAGAAAACAATAGATACTTTGAACCTCATTGGATAACCTTAGACAACCTGAAAGGCCTACATTATCACAATTATAACTTAGAATTGACGCATGTCCTAACAAAGTATTTCTTGAACCCTGAATATTTGGAAAAGCACTACTTTAAATGTCGGAGACTTCTAAAATGCTGATAAAATATGTACCATAACTGCAAAAATGTGAGCACTTCATCTCTTCTTCCATCTCCTCTCATAAACCCTAAATGGCCTAACCAGTGATATCATCAAACCAGCCTCCCCACCAGTTTCTTTATCAACCACTCAGTGTACTATTGCAATTACCTAACAGGCAATGATGGTATTCTCTCTGCGGCAATGTCAATCAGTTCAGATTCCAGAGGAGAAGGTACAGCACTTTGCCATTCCCTTAAGCTAGGCAACACATAAAGCTATCAATGCGCCTTGACCCGAAATAGAAAGCACTCCAGAAAGGCTGATCACAGCTGCTAAAGCAAAAGCACGCACGCCACTATGCCAGTCCCTTAAGCTAGGCAATACATAAAGCTGACAATGCACCTTGAACCGAAATAAAAACACTTCAAAAAGGATGATCACAGCTACTTAAGCAAAAGCACGCATTTGCCTGACGTGTGACCGTATGTTCATACCCAAATCACACCAATCTCATGTGTGAACTAAGCACATTAATCCCCAACTCGCTCTAGCCTATCGCTGACCAAACAACAGCTAATATAAGAGGTCAAATTCAAAAGAAGCAGATTCAGATCCTAATAGTACAATGCCATAGCTCATGACCCTATAAACGCATATCTCCTGCCACAAACTACACCAACCCAGAAATTCCCCACCTTTAACACCTTGATTTTTCATATCAAACCATATAATCCAAACCAAAACCCCAAACCCTAACAAGAACAATTTCAGTTCCAATTTCAATCCAAAACTAGTACACAATTAAGCAAAATTTCCACAAAAATTAGAACAATATCGAGAGATTTTGACGGACCTGCATGAAAATCTTAGGCCATAAATTTTTTTGTCCTAGGATGATCAGAGAATGCTAGGGCTTTTACTTCAGTCCTCGCACGGAAATCATGGCCCGCGAGAAATTTTCGGAGGAAAATGAGGGACGCAAAGGGCAGGAGAAATGCTGAGGCGTGAAGCTTTTGAGATTCTATTGCTACAGCGTGATGTTGCGTGCTGCTGCATTGTGGGGGATGAAAACGTCATTTGAATTCTTTTCGTTTATGACCATTTTGCCCTTGAGAAGTAGATATGACATTCGTATCGTATTTTTTCGTATCATTTTCACAACATACCCGATACCTTAATAGGTTATGTCATGTAACACCCGTTAAAGTAAACAGGTAATATGATCAGATCCCAAATCGAACTGTTAATATTATCAGGTATTATAATCCAATCCGTTATCCGTTAAGGAAAATATATTTTAAATTAATAAACAATGAAAATGAACAACATAATTTCACCCAAAAAAATTTGAAAACATAATACTAAATTTGTATATGTATATCACATTGGCACATAAATATTACTTCAAAACATAAGAACAACATTTGTTTTTTAAGTATTACATGCCCTAAAATAAGAGTTTAATGAAAAAACATTAGTACATTGTTACAAAATACCAAATGTTCAAGAATGTGCAAAATGAAAGGAGTTGTGTTTCGAGGTTGAGAAAACCTTGCATGTTTTTTACAGTAAAACCATTCAATTTTCATAGAGAACTGATATTTGTTTATTTGAACTCCCTTAAAAATACTATTCATGAGGGTTTGTATAGTTTTAAAATTTGAAACGGTGATGTACTATCCTCACAGTTTAGATGATGCAATTACGAGTGTTTGCATATTATTTCACATATTTTGCACTTTTAAATTAATTATTATATATTTTTTAATGTGTTTGCTATTTTTAAATTACTTGATATTTTTACTTTTAATGTATTTTATAATTTTTTTAATCTCACTCCTTGCCTATAGTATAATAAAACTTAATTTTTTTTTAAATTTATATAGAATAATAAAACAATAATACATATTTTAATATAAAATATATACATATACACTATAGCTATTGCATTATATAGTAAGCTTTTTTAAGTAGTTTAAAACATTAAAATCATCAAAATAACTTTTTTCTCAACGTGTTGAAACGGGTTATCGTGTGTCACTCTCGTGTAAACCTATTAAGGACCTATTATTAACAGGTTCTTATCGTGTGACCCGATTAGTTATTGTGTCGACTCGAAACCCGTTATTTTCGTGTCATTTACGTGTCGTGCTAACAAGTTGTGTAAGAAATTGTCAGGTATATTCTCAAGTGTCAATGGGTGGTTCCATTTTTGTGTTTTAGTATAAGGGTACAAAGGTACAATTTTTGAAATAAATAGAAAAATAACATAATAAGTTAAAAGAACTGTTATTGGCAATCCAAAAATTTCATTTTGCACTCCTTTCAAGTGTTTTTTTTTCTTTCTATAGAAAATACGTAATGTAAAATGAGAATTTTGAAGTGCCAACAACAATTCCTTAAATTAAAAGATTGTTGTGAATATATTTTATATGATATAATTATGTAAATCTGTAGTAGATTTAGTATAGAATCCTATGAAATCTATAATTGTGTGAGTTCATAGTAGATTTGGTATAGAACCTAACTTTTACACTTTTGAATTATAAACTTTGCTTAAATTGTGTTCGCATTATTATACATTACTACTTGTGAATTTGATGATTTTGTGAAAAGAAAAGAAGAAAAAAAAAAAAAAAAAAAAAAAAAAACCTAAAATTGCAGTCAAGTTGTAGTTGGAAGTCGCTGCTCAGCCAAGTCGTCGAGCCAATGAAGCTAGCAACTCATGGCGACAACACCCATAGAAACAGTGTCGTTGACTTTTTTTTTTTTCTCGCCTCATCTACACTTCGATGGAACCAATGCCCAACTCTTGAAGCACTCGTGTTCACCATGTTTTCTTGTGAATGGTTAGACCACGACCTAAATTAGGTCGAAGCTATGGTAGTTCGAATCAACGACGATTTCACAAACGGGTTCCGTTGAAACCCGACTGATCTTGAAACCCCATGATTCTGTGGCCATAAGTTTGCCTAAAACCACCCTCCCTGATGAGGATGATGGTCTCAATCTTAACTCTCGACCTTACTACCCCATAAACCACCTATAATGGCGAGTCTAGTTTTTTCGGCGAAAGAAGAATACACCCAACTTCGACTGTAGTGTGCCAAGTGAGACACACCCAACTTCGACTGAGGTATATCGAAGAAAACTCTAATTCCTCGATTGGGGAATACCGAGTAAGCCATTCAAATTTGGTTAGTGCTTACCAAACGAACCCAAGGCATGTGCCTCCTAAAGCGGGTTAACCATCGGGTTCTACCTGACCTAAGCCCAAATTGGGCATGTTTCCCTTTTTAGTTTTTACCACAGAGTCGTGGCTTGCAGCCACTCTAGCTTACAGTATAACAACAACAATAACCCATGTTGCTTTTTTAGTTAGGTTATCTGATAGGAGCATATTTATGCGACTTAAATGGCTTGTTCTCGTACATTTACGTTATGTTTCTTTAGTTATTTTAGTTCTTTATGCTTCTTTTGTGTGTTTTCAGGTTCTAAGGGCAAAGTATGCAAAAGGATGCCTTTTGGAGCCTTTTGGAGCAAATTAGAGATTGGAATGGATATCATATGCTTGGAGCCAAAAGGATGGACGAAATTGAAGACTTGAAGTAGGAAAGTTAAATCCTAAAAAGACCTCATGTTTGAGCATCATTGAAAACTCCTACGCATTTTAGAACACAAAAACAACATTCCTAGCAACCTTAGGACATTGTCGTGTGTTTCCTTGTGTCTCCCTTCCTTGCCATGCAAGGAAGGGCTTTGTTCCCTATTTTAAATACTTAAACACTACCACTTATCATTCACCACATATCATTCACCACTTATCATATCATACATTCATTTATCACTTATCATAATCATTCACTTATCACTTAACATATCATACACTTATCACTTATCACTCATAATCACCTACAACATCCACCTACTTCACCTACAACATCCACCTACTCACCTACAACATCCACCTACTTCACCTACAACATCCACCTACTCACCTACAACATCCACCTACTTCACCTACAAATGACATAGCCATATGTTCCCTCCACTACTCCTATAAATACCCTTGCATTCATTCATTCATAAACATCTCTCCATTTCACACACCACAACTAACACAAACACTTCCCCTTAGAATCCAAAACCGTGAGTCCCCATTCCACCATTCCTCATCCATTTCCATAATTCCCCAAACCTCACCTTAGACCTTGTGCTACAACAACGAGGAAGATAAGAGGGCCTAAACGTTCATACAATTCAAGTTTGAGTTGTTGGAATGTTTAGGTGTTTCTTTGATTTCAAAGTTTAAATTCAATTCTCTTTGTTTTGTACGTATGAGGAATGGAAGAGAAGAATGCCTAAACGTTCATACAATTCAAGTTTGAGTTGTTGGAATGTTTAGGTGTTTCTTTGATTTCAAAGTAATGAGGAACTAATCCCCCTTTAGCTAGGGGGTGATTCGAAACTATGTTTATATTTGCAATATGAATTGATTAACTTTCGTTAGAATTTCATAAGTTGTGGATTCAATTTGTTTAACCGTTTGATTGATAACTTATTTATGAATGTTTATTAAGAATACGCGCTTAATTTTCATGCATAAATATGACGCTAGAATATAAGTGAATTTCACCTAATCGTTATGAACTTATATTCACAAGTAGTGGAGGTTGCTTATAAACAATCGCGTTAAATGAATTCTTGGCATGAGTTTCATGCTCATCATAGTAACGAATGCCTCGTCAACACTTATAGTTTTCATAATGCTTAATGATCTTTGATTGTATCTTTATTGTGCTGTTCACGTAAAGGACTTTTGGAGAATGTGGTGAATTGCGTTGCGCTAACCCATCCAATTCATTAACTTAAGGAAAACTTGACGGTTAATTTAAGCGGACCTAATTAACCCGGGGCGTTGAGTTTCATAATTTATGGAAAGACCAACTGAGAATCAATCTTGTATGCAAGTGTAACATGTGTGGAGAAGAACCCCTTGGCTATTCCATCATCCATATTTTATTCACATTCATATTTACATTCTGTTTTAATTGCAATTTGTTCATTTAGTTTAATTTTGTCAAAACCTAAATCCCCCTTTACTTTAATGTCAAATTAGTTAGAAATCAATTTAGTTTGTGTTTTTAAGAGTTTTGAGTCTTTTGAACTTGTTAGAATCTGTTTAGTTTATGTTTTAAAGTATTTTTGAATTCTTTGAGTCTAGTTTAGTGTTTTATATTGTTTTTACGTTTTTAAGTCAGTTTCCAAGAGATTAACAATCCCTCCTAATCCCCGGTCCAGAACGATCCCTACTTGCACCTATACTACAATTTGACAAAAAGAGGGTTTAATTTGTGCGCGTATAAAACTCGCATCATTATCTTAGCTCGTTTTTCCTATTTTGGACAATAGCCCAGCAAATATAAAAAAAAAAAAGTTTTAGGGCATGCAGCCCATGTCAGCCCCAAAAACTATATTTGGACCAAGACTCTCCATGCATAGTAAGGGTGAGCACTTGAACCTGAAAACCAAAACCGAAACACAAACGAAATCCAACCGCACCTGTAAACACGAAAAATTCCTGAAAACAAGAAACAAGAATACGTGTACAAAATATATTTTTTAATGATTTTGGGGTTACAATCTCTTTGTAATTTGATCCTCTGATTCTATCTTCGTAGGGTGTAGGTTTGTGGATGAGCTGTTGATCCAAAGAGCCGTCGGGGCTTGATCTAGGGATGAACAGTTGATGAACGGATCTTCGAGGGCTTTTGAGCTTGATCTTGAAGACTGGGTGTATGGATTTCTTCAAGGGGGCCGTCGGGGCTTGATCTTGAGGGTTGATGGATGAGCGGATCTTCAAGGGCTTTTGGGCCTAATCTTGAAGACTGAGTGTATGGATTTCTTCAAGAGGGCCGTCGGGGCTTGATCTTGAGGGTTGATGGATGAGCGGATCTTCAAGGGCTTTTGGGCCTAATCTTGAAGACTGAGTGTATGAATTTCTTCAAGAGGCCGTCGGGGCTTGATCTTGAGGGTTGATGGATGAGCGGATCTTCAAGGGCTTTTAGGCCTAATCTTGAAGACTGAGTGTATGGATTTCTTCAAGAGGCCGTCGGGGCTTGATCTTGAGGGTTGATGGATGAGCGGATCTTCAAGGGCTTTTGGGCCTAATCTTGAAGACTGAGTGTATGAATTTCTTCAAGAGGCCGTCGGGGCTTGATCTTGAGGGTTGATGGATGAGCGGATCTTCAAGGGCTTTTAGGCCTAATCTTGAAGACTGAGTGTATGGATTTCTTCAAGAGGCCGTCGGGGCTTGATCTTGAGGGTTGATGGATGAGCGGATCTTCAAGGGCTTTTGGGCCTAATCTTGAAGACTGATTGGATGTGTGGATTTGTTGAGGTTGTTGATCCAAAGGGCCGTTGGGGCTTGATCTTAGGACGAACGGATGATGAACACTTTCTTCAAGGGGCCGTCGGGGCTTGATCTTGAGTCGGCGGAAGTTCTTCAAGGGCCGTTGGGGCTTGACCTTTGAAGGAGGATTTGACGAAGAACGAAGAGTGTTTTCTTGATCCTTCGGGATTTGCTTGAGAGCTTTAGAGTTTCGAGGCTTCAAGGTTTTGGTGTGATGTAAATTCCCTTCTTTCTTTCTCTTCTTCCTTTCTTCCTTTCGAAATGAATGCCTTGGCCTCCTATTTATAGAATTCCAAAACTTGATTTTTGGATTTAAATAATCAGATGAAATAAATCATTTCTGCCAGATATTGGCACGTGTCCTATTTGATGACCTTTCCAATTTATTTCGATTTTTCGTTGAGTCACACGCTACATGTAAAATTTATGTGACACGTAAGCGTTGAAATTTTAATTATTGGTTAACATTCATTTCACCGAAATTTCGATGTCTACAGCACCGAACAGTTTAGTTTTAGGGTTTCAAAACAGTTTCGGTTTGAAACCAAACTGAATGAAGAAAAAACGGTTTGGTTTCGGTTCCGGCCATCTAAAATAGAACCGAAACCGCATAACTTTATTAAATGTTAAATTCTAATTGGTTATTTCATTGAGTCTATACATTTAGTATGGACTCAACCACATCATAACATGGCCACATAAACTTTTTCTTTTCTTTCTTTTAGTCTATACTATTTCTCATTTGCTGCTCAACTTTATTGATTTTTCATCTAACTCTCTATCTCGGTCTCCATTCTCCAGAAATTCACAAATCGCATCATTCCATTTCAGTCTTGAAACTATATTCAAGAATCAATTCGAACCTTCCTCTTCATTTTAACTCTCCACACTCTTCAGTCTAACTCCGGAAATTCGCAACCCCAAACTCTCTCTCTCTCTCTCTCTCTCTCTCTCTCTCTCTTGGTCTCCCCTTCGCTTCATTCCAGCTCCTAGCCTTTAAAGTTCACAATGCTAATATGGTAAGAACTATGATTTATAACTTGTTTTATTTAAATTTACTCATGTATTTGAGATTAATTTTAGTTTTAGGTTTAGGGTTGGGTTTGAATCAAAAGGGGATTTGGTTTTTCGTTGGTTAGTCTTTAATTTTTCTTTGTTCATGAACATCAGAATGTCAGAATGTTGTTGATTGGTATTCCCATAAAATCCTAAAAATAATTGCACTTATATGTTAGGGGAATTTTATTTTTACTTGGATCAAATGTAATATGAGTGAATATATGACTACGAAATGATAAATGTGAATTGCAAAAGAATATAAAGTTAGAATATTTTTGTCCATTGGTGTTGATGTTAATTGTTGATTTCAAAGTGAGCCACTAATTAGTTAGCAAGATAGCATGTGTTTGCCGCTAATCAAAATGAATTAGGGGAGAGATTCTACAAATCCATAAATAATTTGTACTTGCTATTAATTGTTGCTTGCTTTTAATGGTTGGTTGTTGCTTCTTGCTTGTGTATAAATAATTTCTATACATCCATTACCATATATATGCTACTGATCATTTACGTTGCTTGTTGTTGTTGATGTTAATTGTTATTAGTTGTTGTGCTTGTTGTTAAATATTTCTTTTAACTGTTGTTAATTGTTGTTGTTGCTTACTTTCATTTTATGTTGGCTTTTTAGTTAAAACGGTCCATTAGATTTGCATAACACATCACTTTGGTTCCTGAGATTGAAAATCAATAGAAATGGTCCTTGAGATTGTCCACCATCCATTATTTTGGTCCTTCCATTATAAATCCGTTAAATATCCCAGAGCTCTTGGCCAAAAGTTTGGGCAATTTTCAAAGCTTCATAACTTAATCGTTTCTTAACCAAATTTGATCCATAATATGTCAAAATGAAGATAGGAAACTGTAGAACAAGATTATACCTATTTGGAAGCCCAATGGTTACCAAAGATGGTCGGAAAAAAAGCCTTAAATGTAACTGGTCCACAGGAAAACTGGAAAACTCGCGCGGAAATTGCGTAAACTTTAGACCTTCATAACTTCTTCAATACTCAACAAAATTGAGTGATTCAAAAACAAAAATCATACTTCTCAGTGAGATGAAGAGAATGATACATTTCGCGATGGCTAAATCGTCGTGGTTTGACCGGAAAACAGCTCAAAAGTGGTTTTCTTGGTCTCGAGAAAGGTACCATTCTCTTCATTTTGTTGAGAAGTATGATTTTTATTTTTGAATCACTCAATTTCGTTGAATATTGAAAAAATTATGAATGTTTAAAGTTTATCTAGTTTCCGGCGATGTTTTCCGGTTTTCCCTCGGACCAGTCACCTTTCAGGTTTTTTTTTCGGCCATCTCCAGTAACCATTGGGCTTCTAAATAGATATAATCTTGTTCTACACTTTTCTATCTTCATTTTGATATATTATCGGTCGAATTTAGTTAAGAAACAATTGAGTTACGAAGCTTTGAAAATTGCCCAAACTTCCAGCCAAAAGCACACTTAACGAAGTTTTTAACGGAATAATCAAAATAATGGATGGTGGACAATCTCAAGGACCATTTCTATTGATTTTCAATCTCAGGGACCAAAGTGATGTGTTATGCAAATCTCAGTGACCATTTTGGCTTAAAAGCCTTTTATGTTTCAGTCAAGATTTGAAGAATCCAACAAACATAGTTGGGTTGCTCATTCTTCTACAGGTGACTCCAAT
The DNA here is from genome assembly GCF_963583255.1 of Pyrus communis. NCBI lineage: Eukaryota > Viridiplantae > Streptophyta > Magnoliopsida > Rosales > Rosaceae > Pyrus > Pyrus communis. The sequence goes on along the minus strand of NC_084810.1, from coordinate 17,974,894 downwards.
GAGAAGCTGAAGGATAAGGCAATAGAAATTGACCTAGAAAATGAAGAAAAAGTTGAAGGTGACCCAGAAAATGATGGAAATGAATCTGAAGCATACTATGTGACGAAAAAAGTGAAGACAATAAATGACAAAGGGGAGGAAGTTTGGGTGGATAAAAAGCTTAGGAAAGCTAAATGTAATTATTGCCCAAAAAAGAACAATGATGGTGACTATGCAATTGAACCGAGAGTAAATGACACCTCAACTATGCAACACCACATTGAAAAATGTTGTAAATTTTATCAGGGAAACAAATGTAAAAAGCAAAAGTGTAAATCGGGGATAAAATTAAAGGTAACAATCTAGTCGCTATTAGCTTTTCACAAGCTAGTGTATTAGAAGCATGTGTTAAGATGGTAGTCATATATGAGATGTCATTTGGTACCGTTGATGAGATGGGGTTTCGGCTTTTTTGTGTTGTTGGTGTTCCATTGTTTAATGTGCCTTCTAGAAGAACACTTGTTAGAACTTTTCTCAACATGTATGAAGAATGGAAGACTTCTCTGAAGAAAAACTTAAGTGGGCACATAATTTGTCTCACCACCGACACTTGGACAAGCACACTAAACATTAATTATGTGGTTCTTACTGCACACTTCATTGATGATGAATGGAATATGCACATAAGGATCATAAAATTTTGTGTTATTCCTAACCACTATGGAACCATAATTGCAAAGTTAATTGAAAATTGCTTGTTGGAATAGGGGATAAATAAAGTTATGACAATCACAGTGAACAACACTTCCGCAAATAAAGTTGCTTTTGATCAACTTATAGCAAAAATGAATAGATGGGAAAATTCACAAGCTATTTTAGGTGGCAAGTATTTACTTGTATGATGCATCACTCACATAACCAACATAATTGTGAGTAAGGTTCTAGAAAACGTTAGGCGCTAGTCGGGCTGCGGCCTAGGCGGATTTAGATAAATTTTTTGTATATCTTGTAAATAAGTGCATATTGACACTTACAAAAAATTATACTTGTATGAAATCCATGGATAAGATAATAAAAGAATGATAAAATACAAAAAGAGTATCCAACAAGTTCAAAATTTAAAAACACATTAAGCATATATGTCATATAACCATAGTGAAAAGTATTGTAGGATGACACATGTCAACAAGTTCACAATTTTAAACAACTTAGACTTAGATAGGATTTTTTTAATTTCATTAAAAAAAAAAAACCGCCTAGCCCCACTAAGTCCTGCCTAGCCCACCTAGGCACCTCCTAGCCTGCCTAGAGCCCATCCGATTTTTTCCACCGATTTGCAAGAAAACGTATCGGCTCATCACTGCCCAGTGCCTAGGCCCTTTTTTAGAACATTGATTGTGAGTCATATGATGAAAAGGCTAAATAATGGTCTTTTAGCTATACGAAATTGTGTGAGGCTTGTGAGGAGCTCTCGACAAAGATTGGAGTGTTTTAGGCAAGCCGTGAATTTGGTGAAATTGACGTGCAAATCAACGGTTTGCCTTGATTGTCCTACTCGGTGGAATTCTACATTTGTTATGTTGGATGTTGCCTTGAAGTTTAAGAAGGTCTTTGCTACTATGGCGAAGGATGTAGAAAGTCCCTTTGTGGCTTACTTTAAGGAAGTTGAAGATGAAAAAGATGAAGATGGGGTGATTATTGCTTGCCAAACTAATGGGAGGAAAAGGGTTGGACCACCTACGAAAGAAGATTGGTTCAAGGCGGAAGTTTTTGTTAAGTTTTTATGGATGTTCTATAAGGTGACTTTGAGGGTGAGTGCTTTTACACATCCCACGGTTCATACCGGTTTCCATAATGTCATAAAAATAAAGACTGCTATAAATAATTTGGATCCCCGAGCCAATATGCAAGTCGGTCTACCTTTGGAGCAATTATTGAAGGCAATGGCTTACAACATGAGATCAAAATATGAAAAATATTTTAACTCATACCATGAATTAAACCCTCTAATTGTGATTGGACTTGTTTTAGATCCTAGGTTCAAGTTAAGGCATGTCACACAACTCTTTAAAAAGAAACTTTCTGATTTTTGAGGCAAATTGAAAACTAATGAAGTAAAACATCTATTGCATGCCCTTTATGATGCATATGCCCCAAATGTTGAAGGTGGAAAACACATGAAGAAAGACCATTCACAAGCACAACATTATGCTTCATCCGATGTGGCGTCAATGGAAGATGATCTTGTTGATGAATGGATGCATTTTGTTGAAGAGAGTGATGAGAAAGTGGTGAGAGATGAGGTGGACTCTTATTTATTGGATCATTTGGTACAAATAACAAAAGAGGAGTCCACAAAGTATTTTAACATTCTCTTATGGTGGAAGATGAATGGTACTAAGTATCCTATCTTGGCCGCCATTGCAAAAAATATTCTTGCTATTCAAGTCTCTACCGTGGCATTAGAAAGTGTTTTTAGCACCGGGGGTCGAGTAATTTCATATTCTAGGAGTTCTTTAACTCCTAAATCGGTAGAGGTCTTGATATGCATGTAAAATTGGTTGAGGGTGATAACATTATTACTTTGGAGGATGATGCACCTTCGGTTGAGCAAATTGAGTTCTATGAAAGTATTGAATCGGGTAAGTTTATCATGTCAAGTTAAAAAACTTTCTTAATTTTCTTTTTCAATATATTTTGTTACTTTTGTAAGCTTTTTAAAATTTATAACAACTAATGTGATTTATATTGTTTATATTTTGTATTATTTAGAATTGGGCAAATCAACCGCTCTTACTATTAATCCACAACCACAAGGTTCAAGCCAATAAAAAGGTTCTAGTTCACAAGGATGAATGGTTTCCCATCTATTGGTTTTAAATTTACAACGTGCAAGGTCTTCCCAAGTATCGGCTGCTCAAGCCCGTTCACAAGTTCAAAGACCTCCTAAACCTTCGGCTAGTAAGTGTGCAAAAAGAAATGGAAAGGCAAAGGTTTGAAACTTGAATGATGCAAAGTAGTTGAAACACCAAAACGTTTTTATTGAATTAGATGAACAGTTTATTTTTTGGGTTGTACTAATGTCATAACACATTTTGATGTTGAATTTTGTTTGAAGTTTGAACTTTAATTTTAAATAGTAAACTTAACAATTCAATTGGGTTGTACTAAAGTAGCACCATAGGGCATTTTGATTTTTAATGTTGAACTTTATTTCAAGTTAAATTTTAATATTGTCATCAAGTTAAATTATTTTGTTGTGGTCCTTGTAGATGTGAATTCTGTTGTCACTGACTCGTTGCCTAGGGAAGCATAGTTGAGTGTAATAATGTATGTTGTATGCATGACTGGATGTAATTGAAGCCATGCTTGATTGAATTTTAGTATTGTATGCATGCTTGAACAATGCAGTAATAGAAGACATGCAATTCTTTTAATGAATCTAGGGGTATTCAATCAGGATTTTAAGTAATTCTCTGAAATTCAATGTGTATGCAATTAAAATATTAAGATAGTTTATTAAAATCCTTAAAAATTCAGGTCATTCAATTAGGATTTTAAAGAAGTTTATAACATTTCAAGTGTATTCAATTATAAATTGATTTTAAAGAATTTGAGAAAGTTGAGAAATTAGAGGGAATTAGAGATATTTCGTAGTATATTTTAAGCATCCACAAATCTCACCTCTCCCCATGAGATTTCGAGGGAATTAAATCAAAATTTTATATGGAATCTCTACAAATCAATTAAACTCCATAAAAATTCATGGATTTATAAATCCATTAAATCTCTCACATTCTCAATTGAATACACCCCCCCTAAGTATTGAAAATCTCGCTAGTCCCCTGAAATTTCGAGGGAATTGAATTAAAATTTTATATGGAATCTCTACAAATCAATTAAACTCCATCAAAATCCATGGGTTTAGAAGGTTCTAGTCGAACCTTGGCGAGTATGTTCGGTACTCTCTAACTGAAGTTGGATGAGCATATTCAATAGGCATTTGTCGAAATAGAACATGTCATTCGGCACATCCCTAACATAGCAGCACATGCCTTTCGGTATGCTCTAGCTGAAACTGGGTCACACCATTTGGTAGACGCCATCTGAAGTTGGGTCTATATAATTAGGTACCTTTCAGCCGAGTCACTGGGGTACTTCTCTCACTGTTGTGATTTTCAACGAGTAACGTGGTATTAATCAAATATGAGAATTTGGTAAACTTTCGCTACATTGTTGCTTCATGAGTAAGTTAGAGACATAGAAGGAAGAGAAAAATCTTCTTCGCTAAAAATTCAATCAGATTCTATAATCTTCATAATTGTACCTATTCATGAATGTAAAGGTTTCAATAATGTTTTGCTTCAAGCAATATCATCTCTAATAATTAAAAGGTCAGTAGAGAAAGTCAATGAGCCATAGAATCCTCTTAACAAGGTACCTCCGTTTTTTATGCTTCAAGCATAAGTTTTTTAATGCAGAGCATGGCGGTGGCTTATTCAGCTCTTCCACGCCATTGTTGGCTTCAATGGATTCTCAACTTCTTGATAGTCAAGTAGAGCTTCACGTCTTGTACCCACATAAGTAGTTTATGTCTGAAATATCCAAATCAATGGAATCAAACTTGTTACAGTTCGACAACCCACTGAATGGAGAGAACAAGATTGTGATTTGTGCTATAAGAAATAAACATGGATAAGCATCAAAGTTAGAACATCCGGGTTCTAAGACATGATTTGGTCTAAACAGATTAATTATAGAGAACTTTGGGTTTGGTGAATGTTAGAAAACTTTTAGTTTCTATGACACTTTTCCAAAATTATGGGTCAAATTAAAAGTATGGACTTCAAGTTCACTGTACCTGCATTCTTAATGGCAATACAATATTACAAATATTATATATTATGCAATTCAATTGAAAAAAAAAAAAAAAAAAAAAACAGTAAAATTGCAAACATATAATCCCAACTAAAGTCATTTAATTAATCAAGTAGATACTTTTGGAACCTATGTATTAGGGGTGGGCATGGTTCGGTTTGGTGCGGTTTTGAGTGAAACTAAAATCAAAACCGTAAGTTTTTGCGGTTTGGTTCGGTGCGGTTTTGAGGCTAAAACCGAAATGAAACCAAACCATTTGGTTAGGTTTGGTTTGGTTTTAAAATTTTTTTAAAATCAATTCTTAATTGAATACACTTGAAATGTTATAAACTTCTTTAAAAATCTTAATTGAGTACACCTGATTTCTAAGGATTTTAATAAACTATCTAAAATTCATTTTTCCGACCTAGTAGTTGTTGTCATTTGGGTTATTTTAATCTTTTTAACACTAAACTAACCCATTAAAACTTATATTTCCAAAAGAAATATACCCACGCCAATGAAAACGTACTCATGCCAAATGAACACGTACCAACGTCAAATGAAACGTACCAATATCAAATGAAAACGTATTTATGTTGAGTAAAACATACACAAGCCAAATGAAAACGTACCAACGTCAAATAAAACGTATTAAACGTCAAATGAAAATGTATTTATGCTAAATAAAACGTACACCCGCCAAATGTAAACGTATCATGCCAAAGTGTATCAGTTACAAAAATTGTTTTTTTTAGTAAATATTTTATCGTTCGGGTATTTGGTGAATTATTATTTTCTAAAAATTCTTTAACTTGTAGATAATGATAGAGAATAACTTTTCTTTTCATAAATAAGTATGGAAACACATGTGATCCTAAACTTCTAAAAGAAGCAAGTGGCCCTTGACAACAGTGATGAAAAGGTGTTGAGCCACTGCATGACAACGTTGGCTTAACAAAAAAAATAAAAAAGTTCTAAAAGAAAAAATTAATAATGATAAGAGGATACTGCAATTAGTGATGAATAAACACATAGAACTCTTTCTTAGTAAAATATGAAATGAGTAAATACATAAATAAAAAAATGTCACTTTACTAAAAAAATACGCGGCCAAGTTTCAAAATTTTAAAATTTATTTATTTTTATTTTGAAATACGCGAATGATATGTATATTATTAAGAAAATATTAAATGTGAAATATGCATAGGTAGTGCATTATACATTGAACTTATAAAAAAACGTGAAATTTAACAAATCATTGAGACATTTACAAAAATATTTTAGACCAAAACATACAAACGTGTATAATACAAGCGAATTTAAAAGCCATGAGACGGTTGGCAATTGATACATCTCTTTTAAGCGACCGGCGACCGCCCTAGGTGCCTCCGGCGGCGTTGATAGCCTACTTCCATAGCAAAACTGAAGATGGCCTAATAGCCTACAATTTAGCCACCACCATGTTCAATTTGGCCACCAAGTATAATTTTTGACAAACCAACTGGAACGCGTCGAAGCTCAGGCAAAAGATAAGAGTACAAACTACAGAATTTATATTTTAAACTACATTCATTAGATCAAAAGGCATTTGATAATGTGCATATACAAACTCCTAGCAGCTAGGTAACTGTTAGAACTTCTACCTGTGCTAATACCATGTCGCAGCCCCGCGCCATGCCCCATAGCAACAAGGACACATGGTGAAACTACGTTAATTAGAACCGGGAACCTGTATCCTGTAACTGATTAGTCATCGTCCGATAAACAAACTACGTCTGTGCATCCAGCAGTATGTACTTGGTTGAAACATGTTCCGATGGTAGGAGCAGGACTAGAAAGGTGCAATTGGTCACGGTTTAAACCCAAATTCGGCAATGAGGGAAAAATACCAGGTGGGTTAGCACCAGATTGGCTGTTCATTAGTAACTCCAACGCGGATATATTACAACGAAGACCGGACAATCCTCCTGCAGTTTCAGGATGGTGAGCCCTATTGTAAGGAAGAGACTGTTGTGGGGGGGTTGGAAGTCGTGGCACATGAGGAAGTGACTGGGACATTGCAGGAGAGTTGCTATGTGACTGCCAATTTGACATGGATGTTGAGGGTCTAAAAGGTTGGAGATGTGGAGCTGGGGCACGAATATCACCTCCACCTCGGGGGATTCCAGTGGAAGCGAAGGAACCAATGTGAGGCGGTCTTGCTGGAATGCTGGGATATTGAGCAGGCAAAAAAGGAAGAGTCTGTGTAGGTGGAACTGTACAATGCGGATTGGTTGCAGGTGCACGTGCAGGCGCAGGTGCAGGTGGGGTTGCCTGGAGGCTGCGTGTGAGTGCAATTGAAGTCGCCAGGCTAGCTGCAGGAGGGCTTGCCAAAGATGAACCGGCAACTGTAGAACTTCTTTGTGCATTTTGCTGCATGGAGAGCTGGTGCAGCTGCTGGACGAAATTGGAATTGCCATCTGCCAGGGGAATAAAGGCAAGGAGCATAAGAGCAATGCAGAAAAGTAATTGATATATAGAATAAAGCGTGTATTGATTCATGGACTGCATGATCCTTCATGGCATACAAGCGGATCAAGACATGTACATGTTTAAAATTTATAACATGCAAGAGGTTCAGATTACCTATATTTCAAATTCCACTTAAAGCTATAATTAAAATTCAGATTCCAAAAATAAAGCCTAAAGGGGGTGGTTAGCATTCTATTAGGTTTAGCAGTAGCCTGTACAAACACTGTTGGTAGTCATATACCTTCTACTTACCATCCCCTTCCTCCCTATTTGCCTATGCAAGTCTAATGATAACTTTTTCTGAACACTTTGCAGATTTACATAAAACCTACACACTTTATAATTAGACGAAGCTAATGTATTATGTAATTTGCAAAATGAAACAAAAAGCTAAAGAAACGCCCAATGATGATTCTTGGTCTTCCACGAGAAAAATACCATCCAAACCACACCTCTGGTATATGAAAAAATGAAAGAGAGAAAATAAAAAACAACTCAAAAGGTATGATGCAGAAATTTCAAACCTTTCTGCACTCCAGATGCACTCGATGCCCTAATAAGATCCATGTATTTACAGAAAGCCCAGGAGAGAATCTTATTCCTTATAACCTGGTCACGGATTGCATCCTGTTCCTTCTTTTTACTGTGAAATTCAGCTTCAGTCTCCAGTAATCTAATTTCATACTTGCGACGAATTTCAGTAGTAGCCTCCTCTATCTCCTTTTCACAATCAGATTTCAGGCGCTGCTTCTGTTAAAAAAAATAAAAAAAAAGGTCTTTCAGAAAAATATTTTGTTTAATAGAGGAAAAAAAAATTACAAAAAGATAATAACTTCGAAACCGACCATATCTTCATGAGACTTATGGTTTTGGTCTGTTTCCTTGTTCAATCTTTCCAATTCGTATTGGAGAGGGTCAGAGGATGAGGTCAGAGGCATCCCATATGCCATATGAGGTGCAGCATGTATAGGATGAGTATTAAATGCATAAGTAGCAGATGTAGCCCATGTGTCTGGCAAAAGCTGTCCAAATCCACTAGTAGGGATATTAACAGACCTATGCAATGTCAGAGGCTGCAAAAAAGTTTGATCTGAAAGATCAAGTAAGTTCGTAGCATTTTCATATGAACCCTGAGCAGTTTGGTCAATGGTATGATCTTCAATAATTGGCTGAATTTCAATTCCACCAACTGAAGATAACTCAAGAGGATTACAATCAGGTGTATTAGAGTATGGTGGCTGTGGCACTTGTACCACAGGCTCATTCTCCACAGCAAGATCAGAATGAACGTATGCTACTGTTGCAATTGATTGGGATACTGGAATTTCAACTGGTTGGGCGGTATTCTGCATTTCTCTAGCCTGTGCATCTCCACATTGAACTTCTCTCAATGTGGCTAACAGAGTACCTTTGTCTTGGTGTGCCTGGACAGGTTACAGGTTACAAATGTGTCAGTAAAAGCCAAACCACTTACTCTTTTTTGTCTTTATTTCATTTATTAGAATCAACTTTATTAACAAACTTGAATACCATGTCCTCATAAAAACCAAGACAAAACTCACAGAATAATGAACAAAGTTCTTTTGTATAGATTTACAAAACCCATATAAATCTCAGAGATTTAACCTCATAATTCTCTGGATAGTATAAAAAAGTAGTGCAGACAATGTTCCCATACAAAGCACAATGTCATTTTGCAGCAAGAGAATAATGATCAAAACAAGGTGAATAGCGTACAGTGAGAATATCTAACAATTTTATACCTGATGTAGTGCCACTGAACAGGCATCCACCACGGCTGTCACAAGCTCCACTGCTGGTGAGTTTACCAGGGTATTTTTCCCAGAAGAGATTTCATTTGCTGCAATATCCACTCCATTCTGTTGGTTGACCCTAGTTGCACTATCAGATGCCACAGCGTTCAATTCACTGTTCTCCTTTTCTGTGGAATTTTCAGGGTTTTGTTCAACAAATGAAGGTGAATCCAGAGACTCAAGATTATGCAAACCATGACTTGAAATGACAGTATCATGTTTTGTGGTTTTTTCAGGGGTTTGTCCTTCAGATGAAGCTGGACCCACAGAGACAAGATTCCCCAGGTCATCCCTTGGAGAGAGAGTCTCAAGAACTTCTGAACCAACCACTTTATCAGGAATATTTACTGTCACTGCCCGGAATTCTTCTTCAGATGAAGGTGGGCTCATAGACACAACATATTGCAAATCAGGACTTAAACTGACAGACTCATGTTCTGTTATGTTTTCATAGATTTGTTCTTCAGATGAACGTAGATCCACTGACACAAGGTTCTGTAGACCATCATTCAAACTGACAGGCACAAGGACACCCAGCTCTACATCTTTACGTGGCACGGTTACTGTCACTATGCGGGTTCGTTCTTCAGATGAAGGAGAGCTCAGAGACTCAAGATTATGCAAACCATTGCTTGAATTAACAATCCCATGTTTTGAGGCTTTTTCAGGGATTTGTTGTTCAGATGAAGGTGGATTGACAAAGGCTAAATCCTTCAAGACATCATTTGAACTGACAGTCTCACGCCATCCCAAATCGACCACTTTATCTGAACTGGTTACCGTCACTGCATGGATTTGTTCTTCAGATGAAGGTGGGCTTGTAGAAACAACTTTATGCAAACCATTACTTGAACTGACACTCTCGTGCAATCCTGTTGGAGTCGTCACTTTTCTAATGGGACCACTACATGCTACAGCTTCATCAGAATTCCCTTCTGGAGTTCCAGACAGTCCTATCACTCCCCTTGTCATGCTCGGCACAATCTTATCAAGATCATGCTCTCTTAGAGAGGCAAAATCATCCAGATCTTTGTTAACTCTAATTTGTTCACTTGTCTGTGAGCATTCCAACTCAGGCTCAGGTTTATTTGAAGATGATCTATTTGGCATTTTGAGCCGTGCCCAGGATCCCACTTTCTGTAACAATTGTTTCTGCTTATCCATCAACTTATACAATGCTTCCTGCTGCAGTGCCTCAAGACGCTCAAGATCTATGTCCACACGTTGTTGATGTTCTTCAATTTCCTTTTCCAACTTCTTGAGCTTATCTGATCTCATTGAAGTATTAATCTGGAAACAAGATTGAATAACGGCCAACTCTGTTTTGTGCTCTCTTTCTAGACACCCCTTTTCTTCCTCGTAATTTTTCCAAAACTCAATTTTCTCTTTTTTATGCTTCTCAGTAAGTTTTGTCATCTTCTTCTTGAACTTTTTATGAATTCCTTTGATACTTTTTGAAACATCTTTGTGTGCTACATATTCTGGATTCACAGTCAAGTCTTTGACCTCTGATTGGACCTTCTGCAAGTTAGAAGTCGTTGATTGTGTACCCTTTGCATTTAAATGGTGCTTCAGAGCACCTTTACCTGATAACTTAGCGAACTTTAGAGACTCTGCATCCTTAAAAGTCCCTGTATGTAGTAAAAAGGTTGTCTTCAAACACTGCAGCATTGAATAAAAAGAGTATGCCTCGTCCTTTGTGCAAGTAAAGTTAAGGTGCTGCTTTGCAAGCAAAAGTGATTCTTTGTGGTTGACTTTTTGCTTGAGAAATGAAGCTGCAGCCCAACACTGGATTTATAGATATCAGTAAGTCAGTTAAGAAAAGAAAAAAAAATAGTTAAAGTGGCATTTTGAACACAAACATGCATGCAGAAGCCAAAGACAATAAAAAATTAAGGGTTGAGCGTTTACCATGCAGATGCAACCAATTTTGCAACAAAACTATAGACATGATGGATTTTAATGCTATCATTTATCACAGTTATTTTAAGCCAAAATCAAAGCATTGCTATTTTATCTTCAGTGAAAACACATCAGAGTAATGGGAAACCAGGAAGACAGAGCAAAATCCAACCATACAGGATCTTTCATGACCATATCAGTAAAAATCAATACCAGAATGAAATATGAGTGTTGCAGCAAGTAACATAAAAGAAAGCATGCATCTAAGAAATTTCCAGTTCAGCATGCCAATAACAAAAATAATTGCACTTTGCTTAAGAGCACCCAAAAAAAAGGCCAAAAGACTGAAACACAAGTGCATGAAAGATGAAGACAATTCTAACCAGAGATATCTGAAATGCCTGCAGTATTGTTGCTGGTTTTGTATCTACTCTGTGATTACTCATTACATATTCAAGAAGCATTCTGACCGTATCCTTCAGATCTTCCTGCATTTTACTAAGAAGTTAATGGAATGGAAAACTGTGTTTTACTGAGAAGTTAATGGAATATTGAGTAAAGAAAAGCCACACAGAAGAACACAAATAGAAAGTAAATGTCAGAATAGAGAAAATCAAATTCATACAGAAAGTTGTAGGATTTCACATAATTTTGACATCCGTGGCTTCAAAAGCAGATGGAGACTCTTCTGGCCATCACACAATTTTCTTCTCTCCTCAGATTCAAACAGGTTACTCTCCGGTTTTTCTAAGCCATTTTTATCCACATTATGAGAAGTAGAGGCACAATTTTCATCCGTTACTGTATTTTCACAACCAGTTGTCCTGGTAGAAGAATCAGGCACAATATCTGCTGGAGTTACAGAAGCTCCTGCAATATTAGAGATGCTTTCAGAAGCAAAAAGTGGTAACTCAGAAATCGACAACCTAACCCTAACATTCCACTAAGCCATAACTCTTGGGAAAATAAATACCATGAAAAAATGAAATTACTTTACAACATCAGCCATTTACCTTTCTTACATCCAGGACTTGATTTTCCCTCTGATCCTGGTTTTAGATGGCGTGAATCATCATTTCTATTTACAACTGTCCTGCGCTTTTTCACAACTTTACCACTTTCAACTTGCTGTATCGCTGACAACACATCAAGCTGTTGTTCCCTTTTCCGTTTCCCCTGAGACAAACCGGAACAAGATGTCCACTGTTTGGACTCTCCCTCCACCACCTTTTTCTGAAACCTAAGGTGTTGCTCTTCATCCTTAGGCTGACTTTCCCGCTTTCCGCTACACAACACCTTCAACAACTAACAAAAGTTTCATAATGAAAACAACAAAAAAATTTAAGTACAACAAACACGAAAATGGCCGGTAAGCAAATTCCGTCCCTCCAATTACACACCAACAGACTACCACAAAACTAAAGCCGGTAAGCAAATTTTGTCCCTTCAACTACCCACCAACAGCCTATCACAAAACTAAACCAATTCAATGGTTGATGAAAATCATTTGGGTTAATCTAAAAGCAGACAAAATCACAACTTAGCGCATGATAATACCTTTTCGCAATTGCCTTTGCTTTCATTTACTGCAAAACAACCACAAATTACAATAAAAACAGATACATTATTATAAGAAAATCACAATTAGGGCCAAAACTAGAAACGAGAGAAACCGGCCAGTTACCTGCTGCATTATCCTTCTTTCCATTTTTCAGAAACATTGCCTTGTAACTTTTATAATCCAGTATCTTCTTTCCCACTACATTCTGCTTCTGGCTCTTCCCTACTTCCCTATTCCGCAGCTCCATTAACGACGACGCCGAGCTTTTACCGTCAGACAATTTCGAACCAGACGAAGTCGACGAGTGGTTCTTCGCCCTCGGCGACCGCCGCAGCGGGCTCTGCGTCGACTTCTTCATCTCAAATCTCTCGGATTTCCTCTTCGCTGGCGGAGGAGTCTTCGCCATTTTAGTTTTGCAACCCAAACTTCCGCAAACGTTAGCAACGCGGAAGAATTTGGCGCCCAATTTCAATTTTCCGGCAGTAATCGGAGAATGCTAGGGTTTCTACTTTCGAATTTCCGGCGAGAAAGTGAGATATTTTCCGAGAAAATTCGAGGGATGTGAAAGAAAAAGGAGAGGCGGCCCGGTTGGTTTTCTGCTTTTTTGATTTTTTTGGTGACAGAATTAATCATTCATAGAGGGAGTGCGGGAGTGTGAGAGTGCCGTACAGACTGGCAGACTGCCAGTGCCAGTTGTCTTAACTTGGAGACGACGAAAAAGTAATTTAAATTTTTGTCCTTTGACCATTTTGCCCCGTCGGATTTAACCAAACAAAATTGGGCTGAAAAGCAAAAGAGGACACAATTGCCTTTTAAATGGTCAAAAGTCCAATTGGCACAATGTACGATGAACGATGTACTATTTGTGTCATTTCATCTTATATTGCGTGATCAGTTTTTATCATGTACTATTTGTGTTTAATTTTAAATAATAAAATTTAAAATAATTTCTATTTGTGTTTAATTTTAAATAATAAAATTTAAAATAATTTCTGTTCGCACAATGTACGATGAACGAACAAAATACGTGGATTCGCAGAATTCTCACAAAAATGATCCTTATTCACATGGAAGGGTTGGCTATTATTGTACAATTTTGTTCTAATAGAGTAATATTATATATACGTTTCTCATCGCATGACATTTTGAATGTTAAATTGGGATGTTGTGTGACTGTGAACCATTTTGTTTAGGTTGTTTTTCTAATGCACAATACGGTGTAGTCGGGTTGTGTTTATCTCTTGTCCATGTAACAACACATATTGACCAACACGTATATCAATTAAATGGTAATACTATAATAATATAAAATAAATTCATATTATTAAATAAGAATGTTACGTTACTATGGTGGTTTGCTCTCCCAAATTCCCAATGCACATTAGGGTGTAGCCGTTCATATATTGTCGCGTTTATGACGTCACACATATTGACCAACACGTAAATCGAGTAAATAAAATACTATAATAGTATAAAATAAATTCATATTATTAAATCAGGATGTTACGATACTGTGACAGGTTGCTTTCCCAAATTTCCAATGCACATTAAGGTGTAGCTAGGTTGTGTTCATCTCTTATCGTGTTTATGTCGTCACACATACTGACCAAACACGTATATCAATTAAATAATAATACTATAATAATACAAAGATTCATACTATTAAATTATGGTCGTTTCGTGACTGTGATAGATTGTTTTCCCAACACACAATAGGGTGCAGCCGAGTTGTGTTCAATTACCTATTTATATCTATTATCGTGTTCATGTCGTCACAACCCATGTCATTGATTTTTTATTCAAAACGATGTAGCGTTGAATGATACAAGAAATAAATAGCTTAGATTGAAAATAAAAGAATTAAACAGTGGTGAAAATTAAATATTGAAAAAATTATCATTTTATTTACACATATTATATAAAATAGTGTTGACAATTTTCTAGTTGTGTCAATTATATGCAGGTCAGAACTTATATGTGTAAGAGTTTTAAGTCGTTTTAATACATGTTTACAAAAGTTAAGCAAACAGCATTTTCAAAGGAAATGTCAAACATAATATGTCAAAATTTTACTTAATCGTTGATGTGGCCAATTGAGTATAGATTTTAAATCTTCTTCTCTCTCTCTCTTTTTTTTTTTTTTTTTTTTTTGGCTAGATTTTTAGATCTTCTTCATTTTCAATAGATGTGTAATATTTTGGGCCACATGGTTACACTAACTATTAAAAAATAATTACAATTGATCTTAATTTTCATTTTATTCGTTGTCAATGAGACCAATGTATTTAAAAATTAAATTAAAGGTATGTGACTCTATCTTTATTTGTTGCTAAAAAAGATAGTTAGAAAGTAATGAGTCAAATAACTCAGGTACTATATCATATATGACATCTCTCTTGGAAGACACCTTGATATCTTTTAGTCATAATTAGCATGTTTGACATCTCTTTGTAGATAGTCTAAAACGCTTAAATAAGTGTGACGTGGCTTATAGGCTTTGCACCTACCGCACACAATAATCGACTGATTTTAAACTCTGCTCATGTTTGTAAACTACTCAACAAAATCCATTCACTTATTTCTCAACATGAGCAGAGATTAAAATCCGTCGATTATTGTGTGCAGTAGGTGCAAAGCCTTACTCAACAAAATCCATTCACTTATTTCTCAAAATGAAACATGGAAATACCAAAACCAAAAAAAAAAAAAAAAAACAAAAACAAAAACAAAAACAAAAAGAGGACATAGGGAGAGTGGAAGAGTGGAGAGGATAGTGCAAAGGGTATTTTTGAAAATATGACACTGGATTTAGTCTTCATTTTTCTTCCATTGATAAGATAAATTCTTGGTTATTGTGCAATCTTGTAGATTGAAAAGGAAAACTGAAAATACAAAGTGGAGTAGAATTCTTTCCCTTCGTATTACCATCATCTACTCTCTCTTTCTTTCACACTTTTTTTTTCTCTATGTAAATAATTCAAAATAAAATGTTGGTGTGTGTAACAACCCGTCTCGATTTTTATTTACGGATTTTGGAACGACGGGGTAGTTTGGTAATTTTGGTGGGGTTGATAGATATTTAAAATTGTTGTTTTTGGGTCTTGTCTGGTGTGCTCAAGTGGGGCCCACCTTTGGTTTTGTTCCCTTGGCCCAAACACTTCATCTTTCTCTTCTTTGTTCCCTCACTTTCTCTCTTTCTCTTAACTCCCCTAAGCTATCTCTTAGCTCTCACACCTCTCGGTGCACCGTTGCACCACCACCACAGCCCACCTCACCGACGAGCCCTACCACCATCACACCAGTTTGTCCTGCTTCTTTCCCCGAGACCTGAACTGGATCTAACCCTCGGACGTCTCTCGCACGCTCTCTCTATGTACGGTAAGGTTTGAGGCCTTCGAGCCGATTTCTAGCTAACTCCGGCCACTACTAGGGAAACCAAAGGTATAATCCTAATCTACACTTGGTTGTATTCAATTTGGTGGGTAGATCGTATGTTAGGGTTGAGAATCAAAGTTGATCGGAGCTTGAGAAGTTCCAGCTTCCTTCTCCGTGAGAACCGATCTGAAAACTAGGTCGATCCGACCTGGTAGCCCAAAACCCAGATCCACAACCCTAGCCGGCCCAAAGTTCTTAGGCCATAGAACCAGGCCCAAACTCTAAGCCCAATCTATAATTGTGACCCATTAAACCTAGCCCAGTTACAAGCCCAAACCCAAGGAGAACCGGCCCAACCCAATTGTCTTAACCCAGAACCCTAGCCAGCAAGTGGGTAGCGCGTAAGCCTACGCATGGGCGCTTGTCTTGGCCAGCGCATGGAGCACACGCGCATCCACTGGAGGTATTGTGCTATGCCATCATCCACGGCGGTGTCGGCGACTTTTCCAGCCAACTTTCCAACTACCCAAATCGGCGCGTGAAGGCGAATGCATCGGCGCATGGGGGTACCCAAGGTCCTCCGTTATGTTTTTTGACATCCTGAATCCGTTTATGACGTCCATTTCTCAAAATTCAACCGTTTTAGTGTAGTTTTATTAATTGGTGCCTTTATGTGCTTGGGTGTAATTGTGTATGGCGTTTCCGTCCTCTTTTGTTTGCATGGCTCTTCGACGGCAAAGTATTTGTGAGTGGACCCCCTTCCAAAATGCATGTTTTACTATTAGAAATGCAAACATGAATAGCATGATTTTATGACTACGTTTTATGAAACGTTTATGAGTAAATCAGTTTCATGCTTTATGACATGCTTTATCGACTTTACGTTCTTTGTGGTATATATGATTGATGACTATATACCTACTTATGAACGTGGTTTTACGATATGACGTTTTAGTTACTAAGCTCCGATTTAAGATAAATATATATATACACACACACACACACATATTAGAAATATAATGTTAATGTTTTTATGTGCTTATTTAGTAGTTATTCATACGATCTGCCTATGGTCAAATGATATCATTATATGGCTTCGGTCAAGTGATGTAGGGCCTATAGGGTGAATGATACTGCCTACGAGCAAATGATACTGCCTACGAGCGAATGAAATCATTAATTGGCTTCAGTTGGGTGATGTAGGGCCTAAGGGCGAATGATATTGCCTACAGGCGAATGTTATTTATATTGGCTTCGGCCGGAAGATACTTATATTTGGCTTCGGCTGGGCGTAGGTTGGTGGCTTCGGCCATAAGATATTTATATATTGCCTATGGGCAAGAGATGTAGTGCCTTCGGGCGAATTGAAGATTTATTTTTATACAAGGTTCTAAAAAACGCTAGGCACTAGTCGGACGGCGGACTAGCGCCTAGGCGACTAGGCAGAGTCTAGGCGGGCGCCTAGGCGGTCCAAGCGGATTTAGGTAAATTTGTTGTATATCTTGTAAGTAAGTGCATATTGACACTTACAAAAAATTATACTTGTATGAAATTCATGAATACAATAATAAATAAAAAATAATAAAATGCAAAACTAGTATCCAAAGTTCAAAATTTAAAAACACACATATATGTCATATTAGTTAAGATATTTTGAATGATTATATCTAATTTTCATAAAAATAAAAATCTCATGTGTTGTGTGAAGAGGTGCATGCATCTGCATCCTCCCCAATTTCATGTGGGGTGACCCTTACCCCCTAACCCTAGTCCCCATCCCTCACATCAGTCAAGAAACCCATTTTTCATGCCTTGAAAACCGAAACTTGTAGTCATTTTATTTCTTTTCTTTTTCTTATCTGTTTCGTCTTCTTTCCCACTTCTTCTTCTTTCTTTTTCTTTCCGTTTCCCTTATGTACATTTTCCCTTTTTTTCTTGTTTCCTCCTTCTTCTAAGTTCCTCTTCTTCGATGGAGTTTAGAGAAAGCGAGTTGCAACAGCTAAAAAGGTGGTGGTGCACAAAGAGAAGGACTCGAAACGGTGGAATTTCTTCTCAGGAAACCTCCACTCCGCCTAGACCGCCGCCTAGACAGCCACCTAGACCTCCCAAGCCGCCTAAGAGCTCCCCGATTTTTCATAGCAATTCAGACCTAATCGCATCAGCACCACCACGCCCAGCGCCCAGGCGCTGCCTAGGCCGTTTTTTAGAACACTGTTTATATATATATATATATATACCTTTGTGCTACTACTATTAAGCACACTATATATAATATATGTTTTATTAAGAAATTTTATGACATGCTAGGGTTTTCGAAAAACCAATTACTTATTATGTTGTTGTTTAGGGGTTAGTATGTTGTTGAATAACTATGTTAGTATTACTTGTATATCAACTTAGTTCACTCATGTTTTGTTTTGCGCCCCCTTAGGACTTAGAATTGAGGCATACAATCCCGGTGTCAAGGCATTCCCGCATTGGCATCTTTGAGTCCTCTCGGTGTAGGACCCATATCTTTGTTCATTCAATTTTACATTATTCCTTTTCAATGTCTTGGATTAGTTGTAGGCTCTGAACACGTTCTACAATTGCATATTCATTATAATTAAATTTACAAGTTTTATTTATGTTAGTTATTTCTTTCTAGTTCTCATGCATCCTAATATGGCTTCGTCACCTTCGAGTGTTAGCCAATACGTGCCTACCCTAGTGTTTGGTGAATATCAGGGTTGGGCGTGTCAACGTGGCTTAATCATAACCGTTGAAATAGGAGGGGAGGGAAAGGGAGAGAAATTAAGAGATAAGAGAATCATACTCCCTTATAAGTATCCTATATTTATTAAAAAGTAAATCAAGTACAATGTTGGCCTATAGATTTAAAGTAACATAACATTAGAAACACCAAATCCTTTTTCGGCTTTAATTTGATAGACATATTGGTTGCGGTCTTTGGTGCTAGTTTGGCATTGCTATGTTTTTTTTTTTTTTTTTGAAAAATTGGTTATATAAAATTGTTGTGAATATATTAAATGATAAAAAATTTCAATGAATGAGCACTCTTCACTAAGCTTTGAAAAAGAAACACATTTTTCAGAAGTATGATAGACTCTTCTGCTGTTTTTCTATTGTTATTAACAGTAAATTTTTTTAAAAATACTTTTTTGTTTGTTTTACCAAGCACATTTGATGTTCTAGACTTATTAATAAGTTGGTTTTCTTTAAAGCACCACAACCCTAAACTAGGCCTTAATACAATCACCATCTCTTTGGTCAAATTTGATCTTTTAATTTATATATATTTGCAGGAATTTGATCTGAACCATCATACAGTGATTTTATTAAATACATGATTTTATTGTAGCCAATCATGCAACGATTGTCACATACCTTTCCTAATTGAAACCTATTTTGTTCATTGAGGTTGGAACATTATGAAAATGTCCATGGCAAGCTAAGTGGAAATCCTACTTGGACATTTGAGTCCTTATCACTCTTTGTCCATTTTTCTACTCTTTCTAGGTAGTACGCGTCCTTTAGAACACGTGCGTGTGAACGATTTAAGCGCATTTTCTAATGATGAGCAAAATGATAATTTTGCACCCTTGAGATTCCAACAACAGTGGGTTGTTGGTAATGCGGGCTGCAGACTGTGATATTGATTGCCTATTCGTTGAACTTATTAGACAAGTAGGCATGTAGGCCCGTTCACACATGCAAACTCTCAATGTATTTGAGGCTATGAACGTTTAGGAGTAAGCGAAACAGAATTCAGAGTTACGATGAAGATGTACGAAACATTAGAGAATAAGGGCAAATTGGTAAATTCATAATTAATGAAAATATCTTGTTGCCACTTGCATTATTTTAAAATTATTTTTTACCCCTAGGACCCACCATGTGACATTCCCCTCTTTCTCGTGCAACTCTCTTGGTATCTCTACCTTCTTTCCCGTCCAACTCTCATCTACATGTCATTGCCATTTCACTCTCTCTTTCCCTAACCTCTCCATTATCTCTCTAGGAGGCAGATTGTCTGCCCTTCTGTTTGGGTGTCTTTCTCATTTCCTCCTATTTGTACAATCACGATTAAGCCACGTCAACATTTTTTATTCCTATTGCTTTTTGTTTTATTATCTTTATAAAAAAATCAATATAACTTAACTGTGATCGCACAAAATAGAAGATGATGGAAAAGGCATCTGGAGGGAGACAATCTGCCTCCATCTCTCTTTCTTTGTGCTTACTGCATATAAACACAATCGATGCCACACACAGAATAACCACTACCTTTACTCGCACACTCCAGCGAACGTCAACACCCCCGCCAAAACAATTACCACGTCTCTTATACCCTTTTTTCCTTCTCGTCTCCTTTTCACTCTCACTTTATCTACTCTCTGTTTTTACAAATAAGCTGAGAGCTTCATCAAGTCTCATCCACCACAAACTTTGCCATCTCGGTGAGTTCTAGTAGCCACTAAGGAAGAAACGAGAGCAGAGCTCACTGGCGCGAACGTGGACCGAGGACGTCTTTGTTTCAAATTCGATTTTTTCCAGTGAAATTCTCCCGTTCACGACTAAGGTAAACCTAGAAATTGACCCAAATTACCTTAGATTGTTGTTTTGTGTAAGATTCTGGTCTTGCATGTGAAAATGGGTATAATTTGGTGCAGTTTCAACTCAGGGAACTTTCCCTAGTTTTTTAGCAAGAGACACGTGATTTTCAGGCCGTTTTTAGGCCGCATCCGGCAATCTTTTGGTCGGACTTTATGTTTCTATTCCTTACTTCACGAACTTCGGTTTGATAGATTGCATGCTGATTTTGGTTCAAATTTGAGCTCGAATTGAGCTTTGGAAAGTTTTCTAGAAAACCGGCACTTTCGGCCTCGTTAGGGAAGGTTGGTACAAGCCGTACTCGTGGCGCGTTGGCCTACGTGCAGAGATGCAGTGGCCAGTGCATGAGCACACACACCTTCTACTAGAGGTACTCTGCTTTACCTCGGGCCACAGTAGCGACCACGCAGAATATGGTCAACTTTTCAACAACTTGACTAGACATGTTGCGGCGCGTGAGTGTCGTATGTGGCAGCGCATAGAGCAACCCGAGGTCCCTTTTTAGGTTTCTCGAATGTTGAATTCGAATCTGTCATCTATTTGTCAAATTCAACCGTTTTAATGTAGTTCTTTGAATAGTTGTATTTTGTACAAATATGTGAAGTACATTTATGCTTAGAATTTGCATTGGTATTTTCGTATTTAGGTGAAATTAAGGCTCTAAACGAATTTGAGTAAATTTATCATATATTATATAATTTATTTCAATTTATTATATAATACATGTAATAAATATTAAATAACATGTTATTTAAAAAAAAAAAAAAAAAAAAAAAAGAATATATGTATGAGGAGAGTTTTAAGTACATAAGGTGTGGTCTAAAAAAAAGATTCATAAGTATAACCTAAAAAAGAATAAAAAAAAAGTAAAGAATCAAGAGGATTGGTTTTGGTGAAAAATGAGTCAGAAGAGAAGATGATGTGAGGCTTAAAAATATATATATAAAAGAAGGAAAACAAAAGATAGTGGTCCCACCATCTTAAAGACCGCGTCGTCTTCCTCGTGAACATTGAACGCAGAACGCAACCTCTACAACAATTTTTTTCCAAATTTCGGCACTCTGCACATACCCCGCCTAGTCCTCGCCCATCCCTGCCTAGCTCCGCCTAGTACCGCCTAATCCTGTTCAGGCGTCTGCCTAATATATTTCCAATTTTGTGATCGATTAGGAGCAAATCTGATCGGTATCTGACCATCCAGCGTCTAGGCCAATTTTTAGAATAGTGGGTGAAACGCGTCACAAGGACCTCCGAAACCTGCAATTAAGTTTTGACTCGATGACTCGATTGTGAGTGGATCTTTTTATTTTATGAATATTATGTAATAACATATATATATATATATATATATATATATATATATATATATATATATATAGCTTCCTTAGCTTCCTTGCTAATTGTTTTATGCATAATTGATGTAACATGCGATGTTTAGCTTTACAAGTAATCACAGTGTTCTTAAAATCGGTCTAGGTGGCCGCCTAAGCGCTCGACGGTGGCCCACCGCTGCTATTAGGCTGCGCCTGGGAGGGCTAGGTGGCTTCGGTGACCTCTGGGTGATTTTGTAACTTCAAAAACTATTGCTGCAAAGGTTGTGAATCTTCGGCGTCTCGCTGCAATTTCATCGTGTTGCTGCGCCTTGTCCCATTTCCGCGTGTGTAGAAGAAGAGTCGGCATCAAATATTTGACGAGAGATGAAGAAAGAGAGAGAGGGAGAGAGAGAAAGCTCTGTAAATCTGCAATTACATAGAAGAAGAAGTGCGACGACGCTATGTTGGCTAGGGTTAGAGTTAAGGGTTTTAAAGTTAGCTGATAGTTCTTTTAGAATTAGGGAATAAGTTATTTATTTATTTAATTTTATTTAATGTGAAATCAAAGGCCTAATCCTTTTTTTAATGAAAACTGAAAAGTAAGGCCCAACAATGAGTAAAACATATCAGGCTTAGAAAAAAACGATACAAAACCAAGAGTATCCCTAAACTTTTGCGCACAAGTCATATTTTATATAAATATAAATAAATATATATATATATATAATAAATTTACTTAAATAATCTATGTGTCATTTTATTTTGTAATTTATATATCTCAGTACAATTATGTATTTTTTTAAAGTATAAATAGACACTTATTTATATGATTTTTACGTAAATCCCCCTAATCCGCCTAGGCAGTAGACCCCAGTCCGCCGTCCGACTAGCGCCTAGCGTTTTTTACAACCTTGAGTAATCAATGTACACCTTATGCTTATTGTCTTATTTGTAAGCATAAACCTGTGGCATGACATCATTGCATCCTATCTGCTCATTATTACTTGATATGCACAGTGTTTATCAAATTACTGTACTAGTCTAAGCAAGGACCAACTTCACGTGTATGTTCACATTGCACCATTCACATTCGCTTTGGAACCAGAGTTATGTGGCAAAGCTCTTGTGACTATAAGGATTTTTGAAAAAAGCTGACATAAATGAGGTTTCTTCTTATTGTGCCCTGACATCACTTGTATGATAAGGTTTTAACCCCGCTCACATATGCATTCTAGTATTAGTTATTTTAAATTTTAAATTAGTAGCACTTTTGACATCACCATGACTTTATTACCTTCGACATAAATCATGAAGATTTGCTCAAAAACATGAAAATTTAAAATGAAGCTTTAGTGAATGCCATATCAAACCATAATACATGTATTAATCAAGAACTAATGATTAAATATTATACAACTTGTCCATCTTTTGTGCATATTAGAGACACGAGTCATTATCCAACTAATCATATTTCTTTTGTTGACTCTTATCTCACTAATCTACAATTCAAATAATCTTCACTGGTCCCAAAAGTATACTCACTTAACCTTAATGGACCATTTTTCTTCCTATTATTAGAAGCATTTTTGCCACTAGCTTTTTACAACCTAACAAGGTTTTAATGAGGCACCTATCTTGGGCTGATCATACCCTTATGAGCATTCTACTTGTGTCCCGAAGACATTTAGTTTTGATTAAATGCAAACTTCTCACGTTTCTCCTTAGAACATGGGGTTTTCTCCCATAATGAGTTTTAAGATTTTACCAGAGCGAGGTTTTGTGAGTTTTACCTTTTTATGCATTATTCCATTGATCTAAGACTTGCATTCGCTCATTGTGCCGATGACTTCATCAACTAAACTTACTTCATCACTGAATACCTGATGCACTATTTACTTGAGTATTTACACACTCAAGGGGGTGTTGCGGTCCTAATTAGGTTAGGAATGTAATTGTAAATTCTAGTAAATCCTTATTGGGTTCTACCATATCTTTTACATAGTATCCTACTTAAATTGTAATGCTTATTGGTAATGAATTTACCTTCTTACTATTATAAATAAAGGCACAATGGGGTAAGAAATCACACCTCACATCTCAGAAATGACAACCCATTTCTCTCCATCTCTCTATAGTTCTGCAGTTAAGATAATGATTGTGTTAAATACATATAAATGTATTTCTTTTGTTGACTCTTATCTCACTAATCTACAATTCAAATAATCTTCACTGATCCCAGAAGTTAAAATTTAATATATAAAATATTTCATATGTGGATAACACCACACTAAAAAATGAGGAAAGGAAGAAATCATAGAATTTTGGGAAAAAATCCACTTTCATCCTTATACCTAAAAGCTAGTTAGGTTACATTTTCCTCTCCCTTGCCTTCATGAACGGAAGAGGTCAAAGATTTAGCCTTACATGATAGTCTCATAATTTAATAAGACCAACATCATGTGATAAAATGGATAGAAAATTAGGATCCGTCACTACTCAATTATGTTCTTTGACTAAAACTTTATTGGTTTTTAATTTTTGATCGTTGCAGATTTCTTCTGCTTAGCATAATAATATTAACATATCAGCTATATAATTTTGGGTTTGACTACAATACTTACACGTATTTAATAGAAACACCATATCGACTGTCAGATGATGATATATTAACTACCTATATGTACATTAATTATTCCCGACCGTCATATAATGATTGTGTTAAATACATATAAATGTTATAGCCTAATTCTCACATATGTTAGGTTAATTTTTGTTTTTTTATTTTCTTTAGTTTATTTGATCCGATAGTTAAAAATTGAGAAGATGTGTGAAAGATAAAAAGATGTTTATGAATAGTACCATCATTTTTTCAGTAAACATGAATTTGATTAAGAGAAGAGATATAGTGCGGGATGCCATATGCTAAGTCTGAAGCCAAGCGAATAAACCTTTGACATGTGGAAAAATGAATATTTTTGGCGTGGCGGAAATGAATGAAAAGACTACATTTGCTTGGTTGAAGTAGTTGATTTAGGGAGGTGTAGTTAAATGAGGATCTGATAAGATTTTAATAGATTTTAAAATCAAAGTATAGTTAACTAGAATTGGGAAGATTTTAATAGGAACAACTTTCCAACCCAAAAATTTACCTTCATATAAACTCTCTGTGCCACTGCCAACCGCACATCGACCTTGACGCTGAGACCTTTCTCCTATCTAATGTCATGTACAATCGAACTAGGTGAATTGTTCAGCATATCTTATTAAACTAGACATTAATACCCGCGCGTTGCTGCAGAATGAAAATTATACGAAACTTTGTTTAAAAAATATAAAAGATTGTGGCATAAAAGATTTAATATTATTTACATTAAGAACATTAGGAAAATTCTGACATACAATAAATTTGATCAATAGTAGTACTTGTATACCAAAAATAACGAAACATTAGGTTATTTACATGCAAAAAAATATCAGGGAATATTGTTTCATTTACCTTGCTAATAGATGACAAAGATTGTTTACTGGAACACCAAAAGTCTCCTTGCAGTACTCTTCATTGCCAAGAAAGCAGCCTATGCAAAGAAAACAAAATACATGCAATGAATTTGCACATCAACAAATTTATGTTGTAAAGGATACAAAGGCAGATATGAAATAATAACCCTATCGGTAGAATGAAACTCAAATACATGTGGAACGGACAATTTCATTTTTCCCTAAAATCTCACACAAAGGCACATCAATGGCAAACACATGAATATATGATCAACGGCCAACACCTGAATATATGATCAATGACAATATATATAAGAAAAGACCAATAAATGAAAAGGAAAAACAACTGAAGTCAAAATAGCAATCTAATAAATTATTTAGCACCATCACAGAAAACAAATTTTGCATAAAAATAGATTAACAGAATACTCATAACATAAAATCATAAAATTAGTATACATCTTTCAACATATATCACCGATTGGCTATAAATACAGATTTTTTCCAGCAAAATATGGAACAAAATAGAGCTAAACATTCAAAATTTTCTCCATTTTCTCATCAGCCAAACAAATATTAATACAACCCCCAAACTAATCACAATAGTATTGTATTTTGACCACAATAGTATCATAATCCATATGATAAGTTAAACCGATTATGATAAATTATTTTTATCTATTTCTAAAAGTTATCACAATAGTATTTTATTTCACACGTTTATATTTGATATCTTATTTAACGATTAGATAAGTATTGGTTTTCTATGATGTCTTCAAATCAAATACAGACATAATTACTCAAAATCCTAAAACCAAATAGCTCTTGATATCATACTTGAGTAAATAATATAATTAATTGTTATTATGTCTTGAAATTATCAAGAATACCGGAGAACTCACCAGAAAACCAAATCCTTTCTGGGTATTCTCCCTTCCCCTTGGCACCATGTTTCTATTTCAACGGCATCATTCATGTACCACAAATCCACATTTAAGTTTCAATTTCCAGATTAGAAATCAAAACTCAAACTGTGATATAAGAGAACACCCACCAAGCTGGATATTTGAAGATTTTGATGTGCACGACAAACCCAAATTCATTCGAATCAACACAAATTGAGATAAAAAAATATCATGCAAAATCAAGATAAAACTCACATGAAATTGTTGTAGGATGCACTTGAGTATGATTTGCAGTAGCGTTCGTCCCTCTGCACAATTTTGAGTTCGCTCTCATTAAATTTAGACAATCTTCTGATTAAGCTGCAAGTACTGCTATCACAATGAGAAGCACAATTCCAAATATTACCAAGAGCAAGCAACTTTGTGGTAAAATTGAGAAAGGAAAAAATCCAAATGAATAAAAACTACCAATTTGAGAGAAACAAATTAAAAAATTTGTTAACTTGGCTTTGTTTTGTTGGTCAAACATCCGCAGACTATCCATATACATCCAAGCTCCCCAGATATATAATAAAAATTCAAAAATTTGATGGACTCAAATTTTCTTCAATCTCACTGAGCATAAAAAATCCAACAAATGAGAATATGCATGTTTGTTTATGGATGTATACATCTGTTTATACATGTACTGATACTAGAGAGAGAGAGAGAGAGAGAGAGAGAGAGAGAGAGAGAGAGAGAGAGAGAGAGAGAGAGAGAGTAAGAAACTGGAGATTTTTGCAACCAGTAAGAGGTCTTAGGCATACCTATTCGCAGTTGATCAGAATCCAGTTGGCATCATCAGAAGGTTAAGGGTCTGTTTGGTACTTTACTTGAATCAAACTTTTTAAACTCAAAAACTATTTTCATGTTTTAGGCCTTAAAAACTTGTTTGGTATGACTATTTTCAAAAACTAAACTCAAGACTGACTCAAAAATATAGTCTATTATCTAAAAACTTAAAAAGTGAGTTTTTAGAGTTTTTAAACTTAAACTCATTCATTTCTTTTCGCTTCCTCCTCCACTCTCACTCCAAATCTATTTCTCTATCTTTTCTTTTTTTCTCTCTCCCTTTTTTTTACATTTTTCCTCTCTCCTTCAATCCGCTCTCTTCATTCTCTCGGTTCTTTCTCTCACTCATCTTCCTCTCTATCTCATCCGATCCTTTCTCTTCTTTCTCTTTTCTTCAATCATCTCTTACTTTCTTTCCTCCTCTCTCCTCTTTCTCCCTCTCTTGCAACCCCCTCTTTTTAGAACTCTTTGTCTAGTTTAAGTTGTAAGATTTAAAATTTTTAATTCGCAAACCAATCAAGTTTTTGAGTCTTAAAAAAAAATTGTTTTCAAGAAATGTTTTGAGAAATAATAAAAATTTTCAAATAGGATACCAAACAAGCCCTAAGTTTTTCTAGGTTTCAGAGGAGGAGGACAACTTTGAGTCCATTCATATGAGATTTAAGTGACGCTGTTGCGAAGGTGAGTTGAAGAGTCTATGAACAGATTGATTGAGCTAGGGATCTAGGTTTTGGGTTTGCCCTTGAATATCGGGACGATCTGGACAAATTTGGGTTTTAGGGTTCTAGGGATTTGAGTGAACTGAGATTGATTTGGATGAACAATTTTTGGTTCTGATTCACAATAGAGCAAGAATGAAGCGGTGGAGGAGGAACGAATGAAGCTGTGAGAAAATTTAGATGAGCAGTTTTTGGTTTCGATTCGCAATGGAGGAAAAATGAAGCGGTCGAGGAGGCATGAATGAAACTAAGACAATATGCTTATGGATGGAACGGTTTGGAAAATTGTAGACTGATCTAAAGAGGCAAGGCATTTTCACATGTGTAACAGACTTCCACAATCAATAACACATAACATTTCTATGAACCAACGATGCACAACATTAATCAACTAATCCGATAGAAATAAAATCCATTCATAAACTATACTTTATAAAATTTATAAATAAACTAGTTGGAATCCTAAAGTAATCACACCAACATTTACCATCATGTCTAAATCGGTTCTCAAAGATTCTCAAATATTTCGTTCACGAATATGCTGAAAACTAGTCCTAGAGCGACATAGTTCGGCCGAAGCCTACACTCTTAAGTTTCAGCATTCTAGATAAACCTAAAAGAACTGTTAAGATTTCTAGGGATCTAGTTCCCGACCAACTCAGTGGAATTGAATAGAAAGAGAGATTTTGGACTATTCAACGGAATCCAACTCTAGAATGCTTATGGTCCCCCAATGAGGATTAACCAAGCCGGATCATAGGCACGAATCCAATAGTGTGGTCCCACATTGCGGATAAACCAAGTAGAGTCACGCCTACAATGTGTATGGTCCCTCAATGCGAATTGACCTAGCAAGACCATATGCATGCATCAAATGGTGGGGTCCCTCAATGCAGATTAACCAAGTAGGAACACCCATGAGCACCATGTAACCAAGTAAGCAGTGACCCTCCAATGCGGATTAACGAAGTAGAGTCAACCTTAGAATGCATATGGTCCCTAATGCGGACTAACCAAGTAGGACCATAGGTATGCATCCAATAGTGTGGTCCCACAATGTGGATTAACGAAGTGGGTCCACCTATGGGAAACAACGTAACCAAATAGGCAACGGCCCCCCAATGCAGATTAACCAAGAAGAGTCACTCCTATAACGCGCATGGCCCTCCAATGTAGATTAACCAAGCAGAACCATAGGCATGTGTCAAATGGTGTGGTCCCCAATACGGATTAACCAAGTAGGACCACCCATATACCACATTGCTACATGATTTCGTTATAGTTAGAAAGATACCATGCTACATCTTATTTATGTGCCACAGGTACTGTCAAGCAGTTGGGATTTCTGACATCTTCAATAAGGAAAATTGCAGCTTCTGGGACATGAGAAAGGAAGAAAAAAAATGTTGGACTCTATAATGTGTATTTGCTTAATGGTAATCTGTGGTGCAACTATAAACAATAGTGGTACCTTGTGGTGCAATTATAAAATTATAGCAGAAGTATAAACTTGCAATTCAAGTCTATGCACCTGGTAGAATTTAAAATGTTTACCTATTAATCGTCTACCATTAAGTTGTTAAACTCCAATTCCACCAAACCGAACTCTACTACTCCCTCTGGCATCAAATGAAAGCTGCATATGAAATCAACGTCGTATAGCATTATAACGTTTAACCATATTGATGATGTTGAAGTGAATAACTAAAATGAAGAGTAAACATAGGCATACAATAGATTTAGAAGTATCAATATTAAAGAACAGTGCTTTTCTGTTGGCTTTTAGTATATAGTAATATGCTAAGTTGTCCGACCAACTCATAGTAAAGTGAGATTCTAGTATTGGAGTTTATGAGTGGTCGTACACATCTACTTGATTCAACTGGTGGACACAAAAATTTCTTAAATGACAGGGTTGTGTTTCTCAATTTTACGTTATAGTATCAATAAGAATCCACTAATTTTTTAACATGCGGACAGATTGTACCACATGATTGTTTAGAGTTTAACCTTCATCTTACTCTCTAAACTGGTCAAATTTAACAAAAAATAAAATGAAGAAAATTGAATTGAAAAATTGCAACTACAACTATTAGAGGATCTTTGATTGCAAAAAACACATAGAAAAAAACATGTCAAGGTGTTCCCATCTGATCATCGCTATTCTAGCCGGCCATTAGTGGCATTTTCTGGATATTTTTTTCCTTAATTATGCTTTTCACCTTGCATATTGGCCGGACATGCAAATATTAAAACACAAATAGCCATCATTCATTGCTAGCTCTCTCATCAGCAATCAACTAATTAATTAACTAATCCCATCTCAACCAAATCATTTCTTCCTCTCCTTTTCTTAAACCACCTAACAGAATTAAATTTACAATTTCTGATATCAGAAAACCATGGTTTACCTCTGCCTTCTAATCTTGGTTTCCCTAAGTTCAAGCTATGCTCAGCAGTTCTATGACCAATCATATTGCGGTGTTGAGGCTAGCAATTCAGGCTCAAGATACATTTGCAATATGTTCCAAAATTCTTGCCAAACATTCTTGGTCTACAGAGCCAACCCGAATTTTCAAACTGTTTCGAATGTCTCAGACTTGTTTCGAATGGATTCTGATCAACTGCTTGGACTCAACAATCTCACATCTCCTTCTGAGGAACTGAAATCAGGTAGGGAAGTTATTATTCCCATTAAATGTTCTTGCTCAGGTCAATATTTTCAGGCAAGTTTCAGCTACACGGTTTTGCAAAACACGTCATACTCCGAGGTTGCTTGTGGGGTTTTCGAAGGCTTGCTCAAGTCATTTACACTCAGGGAGGAAAATATGTCCCAAGAAAACAAGCTTATGGTTGGCACTGAGCTTCATGTGCCTCTAAGATGTGCTTGTCCTGATAAGTTAGCTAGCAGTAGTGGAGTGAAGTACCTTGTGACCTACCCTCTCATAGAAGGTGACGGGCCAATCATCTTGAGCCAGAAGTTTGGCATCTCTCCTGAAGATTTTTTATCAGTGAATCATTTAGCAACTGATGAAACTGTGTTTCCGAATACAACTGTTTTAGTTCCCTTGAGAGCAGCTCCAGTGTTAAACTTCAACATCCAATATTCACCCCCTCCAGCTCCTGCTTTTCTTCCCACAATTTCTGTGGAAAAATCTAATAGAAATGCAAAACTGATCAAGAAATTGTATGTAGCCGGGGCTGTTATTGGGTTTTCTCTGCTACTGGCAGCTTTAATTGCATTTGTAATTTTGTATAGAAGGGCCTTAAGGAAATGGAAGAGAGAGAAGATCATGTCCTTTACTGCTTTAAGCTCTCCAATTTCATGTTCAACTGTCAGAAGCCCGTTTAAATCCGGTCAGACAGGCAGAAGCTCTCCGATTTCATCATGTTTATCGCCTGATATTCTTGCTGGATTGAAGTACTCATTGTTCAATTATAGCATAGAAGAACTGAGAAGAGCAACAAGGGATTTCAATGAAGAAAACAAGATTGGTTCTCAAGCGTACAGGGGAATAATAAATAATGTTGAAGTGATGATCAAGCAGATGAGATTTGAGGACACGAGTCATGTTATTGACGTGCATTCGAAGGTCAACCACATCAATATCTTGAACTTAGAGGCGGTTTCTTACGGCGAAAATCACATGTCATGGTCTTATCTAGTTTTTGAGTTTCCGAGCAATGGCTGCTTGAGGGGCTGCTTGTCTAGTCCATCTAGTCCTCTCAAGTGGCATTGGCGAACACAAATAGCTTTCGATATTGCAACTGGACTGCACTACTTACACTGTTGTACTTTCCCTTCTTGTGCTCACCTAGACATAAACACTAGAAACATTTTTGTGACAGCAAATTGGAGGGCAAAGCTTTCGAACATTGGAACCATATCGGCTGAGGGAGTTTCGGAAGGAAATGACAAGGGATGGGTTGCACCAGAGTACCTTCTACACGGATCAGCTTCTGAGAAGGTGGATATTTTTGCATTTGGAGTTGTTTTGCTTGAGCTCATCTCAGCAAGAGAGGACATTGATGGGAAGTCGTTTAAAGAGTCCATCAAATTTTTGGGAGAAGGTGCTAGCGAAGGCGGTTTCCTCGAACAACTTCGGAGCTTCATGGATCCACAGTTGGAGGATTATCCTCTTGCAGAGGCCTTATGCTTAGCTGTTTTAGCGAAGGCCTGTGTGGAGGACGATCCTCTCCATCGGCCATCCATCGATGACATCATGAAAGTCCTCGCGAGAATGGTATGATCGAGAACTTGATCGATAATGAAGAACCACGTACGTTACCGATCAGGGTATAAAAATTGTCCATCAAGTAATGTAATGGTCTAAAATATGTAATTAACTAGCTTGATATATGCTTTCTCGTGCTTCTAATTAAACTCACCTCTACATAATTATACATACATACATACATACATATATGTATACACACACACACACACATACACTCGTTGAATAGGTTTTCTACATTGATCATATGTTTTAGTTTATGGAAGTTACTTTTCTGCGTCATTAATTTTTTGTTCATGTTTTAGTTTTGTGATATTCCGTCCCTAAAATTATTATTTTATTTTATTCTTGACGTATTTTGAAGATTTGATTGAAACTAGTTCGTTAATTCTTCAAATTTGAGAAAAACAAAGTGAGGGGTACTTTAGTCATTTTCAATTTTCTTGACCTTTTTGGTCAACTCTTGAATTGGTTAGGTAGAGTTCGATTCCATGAGCACGTAGGCGTAAACGGATCTTATTTCTGAGTCAGAACAGAGAAGTTTGAGTTGTTTGAAGTTGGTGGCATTTTGGTACCAAAATGCTATAAATGGAAGTGAAACCTCCAGAAAAGGGGAAGGTTTTCTGAAAAATGGGAAGGGGCTGCTGCTCACCCGTTTTAGGGGCTAATTTGACCCGTTAACCCACAAAATTGATCCGCTTGTATCTCCTTCATCCGAGCTCCATTTTGGATGATCTTAGTGTCCATGGAAAGCTCTTGACGAACCCTACATCTCTGTAGTGTTAGATTTCCCATTTTCTTTTCCATCTTTGTAGTTCGAAGCCACAAAGCCCATGACTTTTCCGGCGGTTTTATCATTTTTTTCAATGATTCCGGCAACCATTTCCTTCGAGTGAGGTATGAAACTTCATCTACTCTTCATAATCTTTGAGTTGGTATGCTTAGTTCATGCTTTCGTATTATAGAGTTGGGTGTTTAGAACCCTAGAAATCCGGTTTTCTCCGGTGAATTTGGACGGTTTCCGGTTAGAAATTATCATCGGCCTAGTTGTGAAAAGTATTTCTCTTGTTGAGCTCTAGCTACCACGTAAATTTGAGCTCATCTAGTTAATGTTGAAAATTTGGGATTTCTAAACCATCCATCTTAACTACCACCACGTGTGGTAGTGCGTGGGATCGTTCACGAGTGTTGTCTAGATTTCAAATACCTTCTAGTGACCCTGTGAACCTACGTCTAGCTCGGTTTCCAAAAATTCAATTGTTTGGTGTGGTGATCAAATTGGACCACCACTTGTTTGTGTGATTGACGACAATCCGACCGTTGGATCATAATGAAATTTTAGTATGTTATTCTAGAAGCATAATGTGGACTTTGACAAGTTATGGATTATAAATCCGATGTGCGGATCTTCAAGATCAAATTACGTAGAGTGGTGGACCTTATCGTTGACCGAGAGTTGAATTGTGGTAAACATGTCTCGATACGTTCTAAATAATAAAATAAGTACTATGGGAGACTTAAGTGAAGTCTAGTGGGCCTACATTGGTTAGAGAATGACTTGAACATATGTGATATGGTTATTACCTTGATTTCTTATATTGGTACCATCTGTGAATATGATTTGGTTTTATAATGTGATTTTTATTGAAATGTGATTATATATATATATATATATATATATATATATATATATTTAGCCATAGACCTATTTTCATTAAACATGATTTGGCTTGTGTATTGATGATGATCTTGATATGTGATTTCACGTGCATATTTGAAAGGTGGTTGATTTGCATAGATGGTATGATATGATGAAATGTGAGTGACTTTAATATATGTGAATATAACATGGTTTTATAATTATGTTTCTTATAAATTGTTAATTTTTATATTTAGCCATGGAGGTAGTTTTATGAAGTGGGATTTGACGTACATATTGGAAATATGGTTTGTTTTGCATGATTGGCTTGATTTGATGAAAGGTGAGGGTTGGTGGTGGACCGTTACCCCATTGTCATGGGATTTGTTGCTTCGAAACGTGTTTCATCCCTCGTTTCATTATTTCATTTCTTGTTTCGTTGAGCCTTTATAACTTGAGTAACTTGATTTATGTGTTATTTCATTGATTGGTGGTTATGCATTGTACTCCGCGATTCCGTTGAGTGATGGTCCG
Organism: Pyrus communis; assembly: GCF_963583255.1. Lineage (NCBI taxonomy): Eukaryota > Viridiplantae > Streptophyta > Magnoliopsida > Rosales > Rosaceae > Pyrus > Pyrus communis. Next base: position 17,940,604 of record NC_084810.1, on the reverse strand, counting down.
GAATCGTATCCTGGTTTGGATTCATTGAGTGATGGTCCGGAATCGTATCTTGGTTTGGGTTCCGTTGAGTGATGGTCTGGAATCCCTCTTACTCCGCAATTCCGTTGAGTGATGGTCCGGAATCGTATCTTGGTTTGGGTTTCATTAAGTGATGGTCCGGAATCCCTCTTACTCCGTGATTCCGTTGAGTGATGGTCCTGGATCGTATCCACCTTGGGTTTCATTGAGTTTGGATTGAGATAGCTTCAAAGATGTAGGCTTCAGCCGAACTGTATCGCTCTAACCCTACTTTTCATTGTGTGTATGAGAATATGGTTGTGAGATGTTGTGATTGTTTCAGGTAAACCGTTGGATGTCTTGGTGACTCCCTCGGAGTTTTCAAAAGTTTGGTATTGATTTCTTATGAATGATTTATATTCAAGGTTTATAAATTGTGGATGGCTGGTTTTATTATTGTATCATATGCTTATATTATTGTCACTCACCCAAGCCGCGCAACTTATCTAAGTGCACCAATCCCATAATGTAGGCATTGACTTTACATATGACAGGTCAGGGTAGATTAAGAGAAACCGCTTGATATTTTGGTTCCATTGAGTGGTCTGGAACCCGATGTTGTTGGATTCCGTTGAGTGGTCCGGAATCCGTGCTCTTGTTCATTCCGTAAGGTGATCTTAGAATCCTAAATTCTAGTAGATGGGAATTACCCACAATAGATATTGTGAAAATAAATTAGAATTACCATGTTTATTACTCATAATCCAAGTGGGGAATTATATAGAGTTTCTTGGTTAATTCGTGAAATGTTTTGTTATCGCATTGCTTGATGAACGTAATTAAATGCTAAGATTGTACATCTTGATTCACGAATTGATTAATTGACGAGATTGTGGAGTGACGTTGGATATGAGTGTTGTTATTATGATTATTTTAGTTGATTACTATTTCTGGAGAATAATGTTGTGCTTTGTTAATTCTTTAACATGTTACACGCTATGAAATGTGATTTTATGTGGGAACGTGATGATTTATGTGATGGATGAAGTGGAAATGTTATTCGTCTCGTGGGATTATTATGTTGGATATCATTGTTATTGTTATGACTGACTTGTTGACAAATATGGCGAGAGAATATGATTGTGCTTCGTCGTTTGTTCTTTGAAAGATTGCATGATATTCATTGTGATATTTTGTTAGGACATAACGACTTATGTGATGAATGTTTGAGTGTACTGAAGCAATGAACTACAAATGGCTTGATCCCTATTTAGGGTACGTAGGCAGTCTAACGAGGATGTTAGATACAACCATAAAGTCTACGAAGAATAATTATGCAGTCGGATCTTAAGTTATGTTTTACCTTTTTCCAGAGGCGGGGTATGTTAGAGACGAGTATTTGGTGACGTCACATGTCAATCATGAACGTATGTTGGGATCGGTGACAACTTTATAATTCGTAAAAGTGTCTACAAGATGTTGCAGGTATTTAAAATATTTTGAAAATATATACTATTAAAAAACAGAGGTTATAGAAGTTAGATTTATAAAATTCAAAGGGTTACATTCATTTGCATATTGAACAAATTAATTACAATATATTAAACTATTTTTATTTTTTTTGCAAAACATGAGAAATAAAGAATTTGTAGAAAGTTCTGTTTTCAAATTATTTGGAACTTTAACACCGTTCAGAAGTTCCAACCGATCATCAGTTATACCTTGAGATTTCATTTCTTGTACGCACTAAACTCATTCACCACAAATGTTTAGTGCAAGGTTACAATAGTAAATTTAATATTGTACAACAGATTACAATAGTAAATTTAATATTGTACAACAGATTCAAAGTATAATAGGATAACAATCTTCCATTTAAGGTTTCTTTTTTCGAAAACAATGTCCGAAATTCTTTAATGCAAATGGTCTCAGCGTCTGTTCCTTACAAAAAGCTGATAATATACCTTGCTATAATCACACCTTGGGAGAAGGTTTGGTGAGAAAAACCCAGAAAAAAATTCTTGGTTACGTTACGTTACGTTATAAACTTACATCTTTCAGATTGGATTTGGTTTTGCACATAAGAGTAATTTTGTAAACATTTCCAAGGACAAATCTCCATTTAATTTCGGGGAAAGTATACCCAATTGTGCAAAACATTAAACCCTAAATCTCATAATGTTTAGCTTAAACGAAGTATTCACATCCTATAAATACATGGAACTCAGCAGTACAACCCAAAACAGCAAAAAAAGAAAACATAGAAAACCAAAATTACAGAAAATGATTCAAAACTTTCCTTCGCTTCACATTTTTTCAGCAACCAAACAAAACACAGACAACAAAAATTAAGAAAATGATCAATTGGGAGCTAAATTAACAGAAATTGAAAAGAGGAAGAGGCTTAGAGATCACGGTTATTACCCAAATTTGGCTAAATTCGACCTACCAATTCCAATTTGTACAACCTCAAATAACTATTCCCAAGACGAATCTTAAACATGCAACACAAACATAAATTAAGTATCTAAAATTTCAAAATTGGGGATAATTCGAATATGGACCAAACCTAAAATAGTTTACCTTAGTGTTAGCAATTGATTACACGTTTTGCAGAGCAAATTATGCAAAATTCAATTTCCCTTAAGGGTAAAGAAATTCAATGACCTCCCTCTAGTGGTAGGGTTAAACCATTAGGGTGCGTTGCATCAGACTAATTTTAATTAGACTGACTTAGACCATCTCCAATCGAAAGGTCCAGAGGGCCAAAAATAGCCCAAAAAACCATCTCCAACCGAGGGCCAGGCCAAAGAGCTCATGGCCCCCACTTGACAAAAAAGGGCCAAAAGGCCAACCGGCCGGCCCAAAGCAGCCAACCAATCGGGCTCCCATTCAAACCCCAACGGCTAGCTGACGTTAGCGTGACGCCAGCTAGCAACGGCTAGTTGATGTCATGCTGACTTGAGTTACCGTTGGTTTTTTTTTTTTTTTTTTTGGGCCAAAATATTTTTAAAAAATTCTAAAAAAAATCTCATTTTTCCTATAAATACCTAAGTCATTACTACACCATTCCTCACAAATTTTTCACCATTTCAATTCTCACATTTCTTACCTCTTCCAATAATATTTCCTTCAATTTTTTCAATAATTTTCAAATGGCCTCATTTGCAATGAAAGGTAGGGCTTGGACCCGAAAAGAAGATGAAGCTCTTTGCAGGGCTTATAGATGGGTGTCGGAAGATAGTGTGAGGGGGAGTTCTCAAACAAGTGAAGGTGTTTGGACTTGTATGTCCAAAAAATACTTGGAGTTCTACGAAGACACCACTCCACCGAATACTCAAAACCACGAGAGTTGTTCTTCAAGATGGAAGAAACATTTTTAGCCAAGTTTGAACAAATGGCATCAAGCACTGTTAGCAACCGCAAGTAGACATGAAAACAGCACTAATTACTACGATGAAGTAACTGTTTTCATAATTTATTTTAAATATTTAATTATATTACATTTAATTTCATAAATTAATTTCCTTTAATTTTTGTAATTATATTTAATTATATTACATTTAATTTCATCAGTTAATCTCCTTTAATTTTTATAATTATATTTTCTAGGTACGCCAAGCGGAGGAATTGTATATGGAGGGCAACTCGAAACCCTTTCAGTTTCACGATTGTTGGAAAATTTGTAAAGGGTGGGTGTTATTTGAAGATCCACCTCAACATAGATTAGGTCCTACATCGATGTTCAGAACTACATCCTCAGCTATAGATATGGATGAAGATGGATCTCCTACCATTCAACAAATAAGGGTAGAAAATCCGTCTTCGGGTGAAGGTTTCATACCTAGGGCTATGGGATGAAATAAGGCCCGGAGGTTGAGGAAAAGGGCAAGGCAACGAATGATTACGCCAACAAGAAGTGGCAGCCTCATTGCAATTAATAGTGGAGCAAAATGCCTTTGCCGCGGAAGAAAGGAACTGTAGGCATAAAGAACGGGTCAAACAAACACAAGAAGAGATGAATGATAAGAATATGGAAAGGAACACTTCGAATTACATTTCAACGAGTAAGGCCTATTTTGATGGGGGAAAAAAAAAATTATGACCTGGGGGCAGTTGTTTACCTCCGACTATACTCCTACAATGGCGGATGATGAAGATAATGATGATTTTAGATATTAAATTTAAATTGTTCTAGTTTTTAAATTTAAGTTGTTCTAGTTTTTAAATTTAAGTTGTTGTAGTTTTTAAATTTTAGTTGTAGGTTTTAAATATAAGTTGTAATTTTTAAATTTAAGTTGTTGTAATTTTTAAATTTAAATAATAAATTATGGTTGGCCCTATGGCCCCCAGTTGGTGACGGTTTTTTGTGACAGTGCTAAAACAAGCCCTATGGCCCTTTGACCTTCGGTTGGAGATAGTAAGAAATATGGTTATGCACTGTGCATTAAAATATTAATTTCTCGAAGGACCAGATGGCTAAAACAAGTCATCTGGCCAACCTTCGGTTGGAGATGACCTTAGTGAATTGTCTGGTACAATATCAGACTAAGAAGTAGATAATTAACAAATTATAATATTATATTAGTTCATCAATATCTATTAAAATTCTATCATTAATTCTCTCTTGTTTTTTTTTTTTTTTTTTTTTTTTTTTTTCCACTAGAAATCTCTTCCTTTCTCGAAAGCCAATTCCCCACCATTGCAGACTTGCAGAGATCAAACGAAAAACCAACTCACAATTCCACAATTGCATATCAAATCGAAAGCCAATTCCAGAAATCAAAACCCATTTCAAATTCAAAACCTAGTTCAGAATCAAAATCCAAATCACATCAGCAACCCAAGCCGCTGCCCCCGACGGAGAACACGCATCGGCAACCCCAAGCTGCTGTAGTCCCAATCCAAGGCATGCAACAAGTAGTTTTGGTTCCTGATATGAAGGGGAGACGATAGGTGGTGACGGCGAGGTCTGGTTAGTTGCCATTTGGCCGGAAACAACTCGCCGGACTTCGGCATCGAACCCGTAACTGCGTAGAGCCGCGCAGAGGAGAGCAAGGGAAGGAGAGCGGGAGAAAGAAAAAAAAACGGAGAGAGCGATGGAATGGAAAATGATAAAATATACAGAAAGCAGGATTAAAGTGGGAAAAACAGAAATTAATCATGGAAAAAATTGGAATTACACTGTGCTTATGTGAATGGTCAGATTCCATTAGGTCACTGCTCACATCACATATTTACATATTGTCTGAAGAAACTTATTTTAAACATTTTAGATGCATTATCCTTTTTTGATGACGTTGACAACTTGTTCCTTTCACTCGTTTGATACTAAATTCCAAATGTTTCCTGGACCAACTGTTCTACTAGAAGGTTTTCCAGCTTCCCATGTTCTTTCCGATATCGAGAATATATGAATCCCACCAATGTGAGGTCTTATGTAACACTATATGATTTTGGAAGAGCATGTTATTCACATGATCGACCCAATTGACACTTGATTTCACATTACTCAATATGAGTTGTTCATGTGTTAGGACTGAAGTGCGGACATGTGTGACTAATTTGTTGTTGAGGAGTAGTTCATGAAGGCTATTGCAGGATTGGTTGCGAATTAAAGATGTTGATATTGAATATAAATCTGTAAAGCCCTTTATTCAATGAATTGAATACCGTACATTAAATAATTATACTATATGTATGAAAAAAACTAGCGAACTTTAACGAAAAACTTCTAGTAATGTTCACTTTAACGAAATCATATTTTTTATACTAAAAAGTCAATCCTGCTACTATTCATTTTAACATTTATTTTGTCATTATAGTTAAAATTCAAAATTTTCAAACCCTTTTTCATTAGTTTTCCTAAAAAATTAATATAACATGGTCCAAGCCCCCAACTAAAAAAAATGGGAAAACCCTTTACTTAGAGAATAAATGGGAAAATGGTGTACACTATAAACATACATATAGAGTAATCCTAGTGATTACAACTCCTTTATTTAGACTAGACCCTGCATATCTCCTCCTCCTCCTCCTCCAGGTTTCAAGACCTGCTGTAAGTGAAAGGTGGTGATACTTTAAAGCTATATAATTCTAGCTAGATTCAATTCTTTTCCTCTACTGTTTGTCTATAAAGTTGCACTATCCGCCTGTTTCTGGGTTGTACTGGTCTTGCATTAGTGTCTGAGTCCTGCAAGATTTTCAACACAAGTACATCTAATCAAAATAACATCGAATTTTCAATGTTTATGCATAATTTTTTTTTTTTTTTTACATGAAATTTTGAAATAGTTTCATGATTGAACTTACATCATGAACAGCTACTCGGAGTGATTTCACTTGTTCTTCTGAGACAGTGCTCACCTGATGAGTTAAAACTTAAGTGAGATTTAGAACGAACAGAAACTTTGTAGACACCAGAACATATTATCAAATTTTAGGGTTTATAAAATAAGAGAAAAGAACCTCTCGAGCAATGGTCCAGATAACATTTTGTGTGCAAGGGGGAGTTGTAAGTGAGCCAATATATCTGTAATACTTTGTGCTGCTTGTTTTCATTTGCCTTGGATCAACCATACCAACCACTTCTTCCTCGTCAGTGGTATCAGAGACGTCTGCTAAATAATCCATGATCTAAACACAAAAAGGAATAATAAGTACAGCAAGCATAAGAGAGAAGAATGAAAGTATATAATTTCGACGACATTTACCGACCATATCTCTCACATAGGAGGATCCATGTGAAACCCTAATCATGCAATTGAGTTATATTTATGCGAGCGATGGTGTTGGAAATGTAGTCAGTATAAAGTAGGGTCACTCCAAGTGAGGGTTTTAAATATTTTACCGATGACAAAAATGGATCAGGAGCTCCAATCCTATAAAGAATTCCAGTCACAGCAATATTTCCAGTTGCGCTCTCATGAACCAAATGCACCTCTAAATCAAACCTCTTGCCATTGATGGTGTGTTCTGAAGACGCGTGCCAGTGGCATTGTTTCAGTTTATACAAAGTTCCGTTTAATAGTATAAATCCTGCATCAGTTTCCCATTTCAACTGCATTGACAAATCATCGAACAAGCGATTAATATTCGTAAGAATACTTTTTCCTCATAGACTTAATGGAAAATTAAACCTCAACAACCCCAACTTTACGTGCACCTTTCTTGGTACTTTGAAGTGTAAGGTAATACTAATTGTGTTAGGAGAATTTTTCAAATTTGATCTCTAGTTTTTTATCTTTATCTTACCATCATATCATGCCCCCTATTCTTAAGAGTGGCATTGCAAGGCCTGTAGTTACTCTTAAGTATCCCGAAATGTGACACTAGTTCGACTCTGTCATCTGACAGATCAATCGGAGACTGCATCGATCCCTTGCTGCACATGCTCCATTCTTGGCGTATCTCTCCCCATCGAAGCGGTCCCTTCTCACTGTCTTCCTCATAATTAAACTCCCTCTGATCTTCTGCATCATCAAGAATATTAACAAAAATGAGAAGTAATTTTCAAAATCCCTTAACGGCACTACCAATGGCCGGAAACGTGACTTAAAATTGTAGGAGGGGCCATACATAATTTAATAAGGATAAGAGTGCGTAACATTGATGAACATGGACTACCTTAAACAGAAAATTTACTAGGAAATCAAAAATTCAATTGGAGCCTTTGTCATTCTTAACCATGTATATTTAATATGCATGTTGATATATATATATAAAGCTAGAAAAACTGTTTAAAAATGGCTGAAAGCAATATCCTATTTTAATTTAGAAAATGCATTACTTTAACTACCCAAATTAAAGAAAGCTTAATGAAACTCTTAAGAGAACAATATGCTCTACTTCGATTCTAATAGTGTAAGTATTGAGCATATATAATAAAGATATTACAAATAATTTATACCAACTTCTTCAGATGTTGCATGGCGAGAATTCAGCAATACCAAGGCAATTAGGAAACTGTAAAATAATATTGGGGTGGGAAACTTCTCCATTTTTTAGCTTCGAGCTGCACTTGGAGCCTATGGGGAATAGGAACAGTTGCTTCCATATTTATACGCATCAGCCTGTAGTATGATGCGTAAAGACTTTCAAATAATGAAGCCTTTCGCAATCATGACTTTCAAATAAAATTTCTTCTGTGGCTACAAAATTTCTCAGGTAGTTATGCAGTTTCAATGGAATCAGCTAGAAGTCATTCATGGGATTTGCCAGTCAATAGAGAATTCCTTATTAATTACATGAAAGTAGAATTTAGAAGAAGACCCGAAAAAATGGTGGTGTTTTTCGTCCTTCATCTCCAAAATTTTCTACAAAGTAGACTCCATTTGATACACGTCATTGCTGAGGATTCTTTGATACAACTATTAGTGTAGAGTTTATATATGTAGAGTGCTGGCTGGATCTATGTGTCATGCAAAAATGCTACTTTTACTATATTTGTATCATCTTTCTAATAAGGATGAGACCTACATAAATGGACAGGTTCAACTTCTATTAGAAAAAAAGATGATACAAAATTAAAATGATACAAATAAATAATAAATGTAACATTTGCATCATAAGTTTAAACACTCTTAACTTTTCTTGGAGGTTGGGTTAATTGACGAGTTTGTTTAATATTTGTTTGGTGGTTGGTGGCTGGTGGCTTGAAGGCAATTTTGGAGGTTTTATCAAATTTTTGTTGTATTTGTGAAGGTTCCCACCAAAAGGACCTAGAACATGTTGACTAAAAAAAAGGTCGAAACACGTGTGCAAAACTCGTAGTTGAGGGAAGGTAGGTGATTTTTCACACCTTTTTATTTTTTTTTTTAAATTTCTTTAAAAAAATTATTTGTAAGCATTATATTGAATAAATTAAATTAAACATAAGTATATGAGAAGCCAAAAATTATGTGTATTTATTATTTTCTCAAAGAAAATATATAATAAAAAGAATTGAACGATAATCTAGAGAAAAACCACAGCTGCAGAATCCACCAAACAGATAAGTAGCACAATACGCAGCCTGTTGTCAATAATCACACCACCACAAACCCAACAAATATAGTAACATGAAAGGACGGTTTTGTACACTGACCCACGAAGAAATGGTCCGAAAAGATTTTTCAATATGACCGGTACACGGGTTGGTACATCACATGTTATTATACAAATGATGGGACATATGTACTAAAAAGTAAATAACTTAAAAAATAAAATTCTCCACTTCTATTAAAACAGGTGGTGTAACACTTGTGTTCCCGTCATAATGAAAATTTTCTCCTAACGTGATAGTACTGTACTACCTAATAATTTATCTTAGATTTCAATACCCAACCACCTCTTGCACCTTGCATCCTTCATTCCAATCCTTCCTCAAAAACACTTCCTCTAACTTTATTTTTATCCTCAATTTGAAGAATGTTGTGATTTTCGCATGTGCTTGTGACCTTCTTTACCAGATGACGACTCTTTGTTACTAATATGCAACTCTTATACGCAATTACAGGAGACTAATTCTTCCCCAAATCCGCCCATGTTAGTCCCTTTTTGTCTAGATGTGAAGGGTTCTATGGCACCCCAACTTCAATTCGTGGTAGGAATTATGATTTAGAGTTATGGTTCAATTCAGGGTTTCGGTGATTTTGGCCCAAGGGCACTTATGTACGGGTGATGCTTGATTTGGTGCTATGAGTTTCTTTAGCTGATTATACAGATTTCGTCCAATTTAATTTAGCTCTCCTAAGTTGTTTTTACAATTATGTTAAGATTTGTGTCTTTTGCGCGTTATTTTAATGAATGTCATTGTTGCTTAAAATAAAATAAAATCTCAACCACATACTTCTTTTTCCAATGGTGAAAGAGGTCCGAATTTTTATTTCCTGACTCCCATTAATAAAAAACTACACTTTTATTGATTTATTAATGAAAAAAAAAATTAAGGGATGTCTAACGAATGTAAAATCAGTGTTGTAGACCTATACGTAGCTTTGTTGTTTGTGAAGTAAATTTTGTGTATATATATGATCTGATAACAATTGTGCCTATAAACTCTGTTCCTGTTAAAATATTCTTACATATTTGAAAGTTCTATAACAACTTTGATTAAGACTTTTAAACCAGTAGCAATGTCCTTTTTTTTTTTTTCTTTCTTCAAAAAGGGACAAGCTGGTTACTTCGTAACGACAATCCACTATTCTAGAGGTCGAGAAAACTCATAGAGACATTTCAATCTCTTCCTAGACACCATCATGCGATTCACTATTGCCATAAATCGAACCCAGAACGTGTCGTGTGAAATACGAATATGGAATTCATCTCCAACCACTAAGTCATCCTCTCCCTAAATAAATAGTTGAATTATAGTCAGATTTTGTATTATATTCTATATATGCAGCTCCCCCGAAAGGGCAAAAAGAGAAGTCCAACTGCAATTCTCCCATGTTTTATGTTGAATTGAAAAATGTTTCCATAAATGGAATAGTTGAGATACGGTGGCTGTCCAAGATATTTGGAAGGGAAAGAAATGTCAAATTTGAGGAAAAATAAAACTCATGACGCAAAGTATTATATGTTAATGGAAGTCTTGTTCCGCCACTAAACGTATAATGTATATTGGAAGCTAAAGTCTAGAAAGGAAGATCGAAGATGATGAAGAGGAACTCAATGCCAGAAAAAATGAAACTTGAATCAAATTTTACTAAAGTATATAACATATATATGGTAAGCTTTATTTAGGTTACTTTCCTCCTTCAAGATACATAGAATGCTAATGTAAAAAAAAAAAAAAAAAAATACACAAAATACCATGCAACTCTTTTTATTTTTACCTTGATAGAAAATCGAAGACTACATCTATCTTAATCTAAATTCATTACCTCACCACTTTAATTAAATTATGCATATTAAACCGTGTAACACACTTGAAATCATTTTGTATTCTTTTAGGACTGCAAAATTGAAAACAATACTCTTATGTTTTTCATATTTATTCTGAAAATTTACCTTACCTATGTCAAAAAGAAGTTGAAAGTTTGAATGCCCCAACTTTCCAGGGATCAAAACTAAATTTGTTTCCCCACAAGAATCAGACGATTTCAACACAATTAGTGGCTGGACAAACGTTATAGCCGCCTGACCATGGACCCACAAATGATACAGCCCAAGCTACCGTTTACCTCATTTTTTCTCATAATCACTTTTTCGCCTCCAATGCCTATGCAAGCATTTAATGTAACAAGAATGCTCTGCAATGAGTCCATTTGGTCTATATTTCAGTGTTTGTTATTTGAGACTTTACTGCAATCTCAAACTAGGATACCCCAGTGTTGTGATTTATAACTTAAAATTAGAGTGTTGGATGCAAATCTGGAAGCGGCAATTGATTGAACGATGACAAAAGCAGAGAAGAAGAATTTTAAGAGTTCTGGGCGATCAATCAGAGGTGGAAGCTGTTGGAATATGCTCGAAAAGCAATTGACATGGCATCATGTAATTGGCTATTTGTGGCAACCCAATGTCAAGTCATTGACGACAAGGGCAAGTGAGAACATCCGTTAATCAAGCACATAACCTAATAGCTGATTAGGAAGTTTGTTATTGATTAGGATGAGTCAAAGAATTACGTTAAATTGTAGAGACGGGATCGTGAAGAAGTTTCAATCTTGAGATATGCACCCTATAGATCTTAAGTTCTAAATTATGTTCCTAGCCATAGGGTGATTGAATGCACTATCGATCACCCATAAAGGTTGATTTAATATCATATTCAGTAGTGCATCTCATAGTAAGCACATAATGGCATGAAATAGACACAAAGGTAACCATTTATGAGATCGAGTTCACTAATCATTGACCAACCATAGAAGTGTACGAATGAAAGATTATCTACTTGCCAATCGTACAACACTTTTGGGCTATGGATGCACTAGTTCTTAGACCTGAGACATCATTACTTATCTTGTGTTGATGAATATGATCTTTGGCCTCACCTTGAAGCTTGTGGAGCCTTATAGTGAAAGGTTTGAGATCGTGTGCATTAATGCAAAGATATATGAATGCAGAACAAGGAATTTGTCACCTTTTAGGAAATCATGGAGGTAAATAATCATGTAGCCCTTAACGATCTATCTATAGAAGTCTTACATCAAGGTAATCATATTTATAAAAGTTTGATAATAGTTTCATGCTCTGAAATATATGATCTAAATATAGTAGACAAAGGAACTGAATTCATTGTAACCATAACTTAGGTTCAAAATATGTGTTGTATGAATTCAAACATATCCTAACTAATCTGGGTAGCCGTAGGCCATTGCTAGATGTTACTATTCGGTTTGTGAATATTCCTACAAGGTTGAATTAGAATGGTTTCTAATTATGTAAAATTAGAATAATCAAATTAGCCACTGCTAGCTTTAGTTGGAATCTACAAGGTCACACACAATAGAATAATATCGAATGGTAACATTGGTGAAGACTAAATTTGATATAAATTGTTTGGGCTTACTATTGTTAGTTATTTGAACTAAAATAAAACAAGGAAGTCCATTCTGAAGAAAATATCAAAATAAATAAATAAATAAAATAAAAACGAATCGGGCTAAAGCCCAGTGACAAAGGAGGTGCGGAAAGCCCAATTAAAGGTCTCCAAGGGCTTGCGGCACATATGTGTGGTGGAGGATTAATTTGTAATCCTATTGGCTTATGGAATTGTTCTCTATATAAGCCTAGGGAGTCTTTAGACCTAATGTGAGAATACAATTCAAAATTCGCAAGGAGAAATTAGATAAAGGGGAATTAGTTTTTTCAATTCAAAGATATTGAAAAATAAACCACAACACCCACTCCCTTTGCCGCCACACCACCTAAGGAGAAGATATTAGCAGATTGTCGTCTTCCTGATTCACCAATCAGAAATTCATTCGTGTGGACACTAGTTGAGGGAAAACACTTGGGAGTCTCAACATCATTGAATTCTTTCGCTTATAAAATCTAAAGGTTGAAATTCTTCGCTTTCGCCTACAACATTAAACTTGGTACTTTGTTGGAACTCTCTTCTGCTTACGCATAAAAGTACAATAAGTGGGATTAGAACCTAGTTTCAGCATGGGTTTTGTTTGTCGGTTATTATGAAGGTTTCTGCATTGTCAGCGAAATTTGATATTTAAAAAATTTCGATGGGAGGATGATTTTAAGAGTTTGAATACTGAATCCTTTGGATGTCTTTGAGGCAACGTTCATTCGGTTCACATTTTCAGTTCGTTTTTTCGAGCTTTGCATAGATTTTTTGGCTCTTATTTTCTAGTTTATATAATGGAATTTTTGGAGAAAGGTGGAGAAAAATTCATGTTTTGAAGCCATTTGGAATTACTAAGTCATGGCGGATATCAATTTCGAAAGAATTTGGTGATCACTTGGCGTTTGTATTTGTTATCCCAATTTGTATTTGATTTGGAAGTCTGCTAATTTCTTGCCGAGATGGAGATTGTTGTGATTTACGGCTCAAAATTAGAATGTTGGATACAAATATGGAAGTGGCAATCAATTCAACTATGACAGAAGCAGAGAATAAGTGTTGAAGAGTTCTGGGTGGTCGATCAAAGTTGACAGTGGATCGATCGAAAATAGACAAAAAAATCCTCTCGCATTTATGACAGAAGCAGAGAATAAGTGTTGAAGAGTTCTGGGTGATCGATCAAAGCTGACAGTGGATCAATCGAAAATAGACAAAAAATCCTCTCGCATTTCATGTTTAGTTTTTGTCTTTAATTTTAATAAGGGCATTTTCGTCTCTTGCAGCTAAAAATCCACGTGTCAGTTCTAGAATTTTTTATATTAATTTTTTGCTCCACAAATATAAGTAAAAGACTCATTACCTATAAACGAATGTGCCGACTTGTGTACACATTGTTCACAATAAAAACGATGAAATGTTTAGGATGATAATTAAATGGTAAAACTATTTCTTATTGAGTGTGAATTAAATGTTCACATAAATTCAACATTTTGTTTCCAATTAAAAAAAAAACACTGTTATCTGTAATATGGAGGAGAAGTCCCAAAAGGCAAAGAGAGATTTGAAGAGAAGGATATCAGAGGTCGTGAAAAAAAAAATGGCGGATGCAATCAACACGCTAGCTCTAGTTGCTGCTTTGTTAAAATTAGAAGAAAAAACAAGACAAAAATTTGAAAATTAGAAGGAAAGTGAAGAGCCATGCCCACCTCGTCCAATTGACGGCAACCATCATTCACCGTATTGGCGTCTCATCCCGAACCTAATATTTTCTTTTCTCCATCTTAATTGAACCCACTAATAAACAAACTCAACCTCAACCCAAATCATCCTTACCAGTCCAGAATCGACAATCGATTCGACCGAGAATGTCGCTCATTTTCCTCGTTCCCATTGAAATGGGCCATGTCAAGGGCCCTCTCTTCCTCCAAATTTCTAGATAGAAAAAGTTGGCTGGCGGTGGGAAGGGGGTTGCCATTGAATTGGGTCGGGTGGCGTGGTTTTGAATTTCAATTTTTGTTTTCTGTGGGAAAATATTTGAAAAAATGTATCAAGGACATTCTAGGAATAATTGTGGGTGTAAAGAGAGTATTATGTGTTTTTAACTTTTTATGGTAGGTGAGAATATAAGGTGGATAAAAAGATAGCATTGAGGGGTGTGAGTATTAGCCCTCTTCTTATTTTGTTGAATTTGTGCTTTGATGACTTAAATGAGAATCTTGAAATATAAACAGTACCAATTGCTGAACCAGACGGTGAGTAACCCCAACAATCCTTTTCGGTATTCATAAAAAGGATTCCTCTTAGGAAACGGATTGAATGATTTGCAAATACAAGTATCAATTTCATTTTCTTTATAATTTTTAAGAATGATTTAACAAATCAAAAATGGCACAGTCTAGTGATATTTCTCTTCACTTAGAAATGATAGGTATTAGATTCGAATCTCGTGGATGACAAATTCGATGCCAAATTAGGCTTAACCAAACTCTTCCTCCCCTTAATGTAAAAATATCAATATACCCAAAAAATATAAAAAAATAAAAAGCAAATCAAAAAACATAAACAACGAGTACACAGTAAAATATTAAAGAGTGGAAATCATTTCTACCATAAAATTATTCATTTGAGGTTAAATCCATTAGTTTGGCATGCCCAACAAATGTGTGTAATTCCAAACTCAAAAACCCAATTACCCGATAAAACCCATTTAAGATTTTCTTCATTGGCAAGGGAAGAGAAATAATCTAAAAAGTCCGCAAAGGTCCATTGAGAATTCGGCATGCAGTGGATTATTTATATACGTACAAAAATTTAACACTTCCTTGTTTGTTACTATGTTTTTCTGATCATTTGCTAGGACGCACACAACTCTCATAGTTCATGTCCCAATATATTTTCACAACCTGTCGATATTTCAAATTTCAATAGTGATGAAAACATTCTACCACATAATGGAACTGTTACTTAGAACCCTCACTCCATCCAAATTCTATCCAGGCTCCTCTCTCTTAGCTCTGTCACAATTTATCCTCCCCTCCTAAACCTAATACTTCATTGCCAATCTTTAGTTTCTTTTCTAACACGGCCTACCAAAATGGGAGCCTAGCAGAGCTATACCTTTTCCTTATTTTCCGTTACTTATGTGTCGTAAATTACCCCACATAATCACGTACCACTTGACCTCCAAGTTGCCGCCGCAGCTGATCCTCTTGTTGCTGCAATTGTTGCTGCTGCTGGGCACTTTCTACCCCATGTCTGAGACCCAATGTGAGGGACACGGCTCCAAGTCCCCCAGCCTCAAACCCTCCTCGCTGGTATGGGACAAAACCCATCAATCCTCCGTCCATGCTTGATGGAACTTGGCACTCCAATCTAGACCTCTTCATCTCCTGATTTTGCTGCTCTGCATCTCCTGAGCACTCTAATTGCCTATCGGGCATCATATTCATGCTTAGTTGATGATCATTGTTTGGCCTGCTGCTGGTGCCTTCATTTGCAGAATTTCCATCCTTATTGATAGGATCTTGGCCAGCTTCGTGGGAGCCTCCTCTAGTTTCGAGCATATGTATTTCTTCAACCATGGGCTTCCAAACGCGCACTCGGGCGTTTATGAACCAGTTTGACACCTGCATTATGGTTCATAATTATGTCATTATCAGCATAACCCGTATGCAAATTACTTGATATACAAGGAAGAAGTAAGCACACAACTCATTATGAATTACCAGTGTAAATATGCGCTAAACATCTATAAATGAACCATAGCAGGATACACTATAATGTACAAACCCTAAATGTAAGTACTTATAAATGTATGTCGGTCTTGAAATGGCCATAAGATAACTACTTTCCAGACCTACATACATCTAAAAAAGGCCATGTTGATCCCCAACTAAGTCTCGTATCTGTGAACATGACCGACATGAGACTATCTACTAATTTGCTTTAATTTTCTTACAGGCTACCTATTTATTTAATTCAAATCTTGCTAACTGCATATTCAATTTGATTAACTAAACAGAAAAAATCAACTTGATTAAGACAGGACAATTAGATATTAAGTAGGTGACCCTACCTGATTTCGAGATAGACCCGTTTGAGTAGCTAACATGTGCTTATCTGTGTCCGTGGGATACCTAAAAAAAAGGAGAAAGTTAAACACACGAAAATAAAAGACCGATTGTGTGTGTGTGTGTGTGTGAGAGAGAGAGAGAGAGAGAGAGAGATGGGTACGTACGGGTGAAGAAAATGCTCAAAGAGCCAAGCTCGTAGAATGGCTACTGAACGTTCAGGTAGGCCTCTCTGGGGTCTCCAGACGTGTTGTTGGGGTTCAGAGAAACCCACAAGAGACCCACCGCCAGACGACGTATGTTTTTGAAAACCTAGGCCCATGTACTTTAGCTTGGCCAAATTTTTTTCACCTTTACTACTGCATCCAGCAGTAACAGCAGCAGTTACAGCGGATGACATATTTTCCTCTCCCAAAGCCTTCCTTATGTGCTTGAGCTGGTCCTTGATGGAATTTGTAAGACACCTGAAGTGTCTTGCGACTGTGTTTAGAGCCATGGATATGTAAGGTGTAGCAGAACTTAGACCGGCAACTGATTCGAAGGAAGCAACCACCATTTGCATTTGTTGATGATATTGCTTGTACCTTCTGCTAACCTTCAACTCCACAACAGAGTTACCAAAAGGGAATTCAAATCAGTTGATAATTTCTTACAAATCAATAACATATATCCACTAAGTTTACTTAATGGTACAAAATTACATGTACCACTTTAGCGATCACACTATTAGCCCCCTGTAATTGGGTTCTACAAGACATGGTTAATAATATGATAATTCACAACTGTGTTACCAATAATATTACTGATGGACCAACAATGATTCACAATGAAAAGAAACATTCCAAATTCATTGAGACAAAAAGTTTTGAATTTTCTGAGTATTAAAGTACGAAAAATAATAGTAATAGGATGATAGCTAACCAACTTGAAAATTATGTCAGCAGTCAGAAAGGGTGTTTCTTTTTAACCAAATAATGTGGTCGTCGTCCATTTCAAGAAGACAACTTGGTTTTCAACTTTACTAGGAAGTGACTGGACAAGAAGTGGTATCAACTGTTAACTGGAAATCAAGCTAATTCCCAGGGCCCTACACATGCAGTGAAGATAATGAGTGTGTTAACCCATTGATAATTATGATTTGGACATTAGGGAAAACAGTCCACTTTGGGAAGCGATTTATGTAGAGTCTTCTTCTTTACTTGCACATTCTTATTTATTTGTGATCTTTGGATTGAATAATCTAGAAGGAGAAAATGACATAAATAAATAGAAGTGTGCAAAGGGAGAAAAAGGATGCAAATATCTTTTCCCTTCAATTTAGTGGATCTAATAAAGATGTGCGCAGGTGATCCCAAATTTTTGTTTTCCTGATTAAAATTTATTCAATGTACATTTTCTTACAAACACATGCATCTTTTTTATTTAGGTGTCCTACGTGCTGCATGTGAAGCCTACATCAACATGTAATTATATATACAGAAAAAAAGCGATTAACCATGAAAATGAAGACTTGAGAGTTCAATCTACCAAAGTACAACATATTAGAAACACCTCGCAAAAGGAAAATTTATCTTCATGGTACTTTTACTATTAAAACATGATAAATCAAAGTGCATGAGCATAAAACCTAGAGAAAACGAAAACTGGTAAAAATAAAAATGGGGGAAGTCAAGCATTTAGAAGATATATAGTACAACTCACTTTCTCATCATGCTTAGGCAAAAACACATAATACCGTTGTCTATTAAAATCCTCTGGTTGTTAATTGTGAGCATAATTTTTATTTGGGTATTTACATGCAACAAACCGTATTTAAGCATGTCAAGTGAACATGACATATTTCCTCTCCTAAGACAAATCAAGTATATGACTTCAAAATGAGGCCTTCAGAATGTCAACAAAGACTAGCTATACTTCCAACAATTAACTCAAAACCTCACTAGCTAATTTCAACAATCAACGTTTTCAAGCTCATTACTGAATATAGAGAAGCATTAATTAGAGAGCAACATGGATAACTTATACTTTGATATGCATCATCAATTGGAGATGTATATAACCAAAAGGAAACAACAAACTCAAGCAACATAAAATGGTCAGAATATAATATATAAGTCCATAATATCTTCCCTCGCAAACCTTGAATAGGGGAAGAGAAATGCTATCATAATATACAGTTATTCTTGTACTGAAAATGGCGATAGAACTCAAGCCAGATAGGAGACTTAAATCCAAGTATGAGTTATACTTCACATGCATACAATTTTGATCACCTATTAACTTGCTAATATGACATTAATGTTCATCAATCATTGGGTTACAATCCAACAGTTGATATTCAAATGCCAACAAATGCCATTTGGATATTGATCTAATGGTACGTGAGCAAGAACTTGCATGCTCATAGCCATCAGCACGTAAGAACTTGCATGGATGTGTGTGTCCGCACTGGCCATCTAAGGAACATAATTGTCATTTTCTGATGACTAAACCTGATAGAGTAAAGACTTGCGTTGCTATTTATGGGGTTAATCAACAGTCCAGGACCTGCATTTCTAAACATGTGGTGGGATAGTCTTCACCCCAAGAGGATACCGGGACTAACTAAGTTGCCAAATCTCACAATTATGGCACAAAGATGACATTCTCTGGCTAATATTTAAGTCATCAGGAACCGTAAGTGTTACAATATAATCCTGAATTAAAGACTGGTAAATTATATAATGGGGGGTCAATGTCCATCAAATCAACATGACTTGTAAAACTCTAATCATGTCATAATCGCGGACCGACGATAGCCATTATGTATGCATCACCAACCCTCCACACAACATCATCCCCCCCCCCCCCCCCCAAAAAAAACGCAAGCTAGATCTAGCTGCACTAGGCAAAGTGCACAGAACCAGTGGTCAATTTCTTAGGGATGAGAAATAGAAAGCTTGTTAATCAATTAAGTACTCTAAACCAATTAAAAGCCAATTATCAAGGAAACAAAGTCTATAAAAATTGCTTTTTCATATATTAACTATCTCATTTTAAAATGTCCAAAAGAATGTTGCACATCATAACCTATATCATAAGAATTCCTTTCCCTATGATCTATAATATTAAAAAAACAGAAAAAAAAATTCTTATTGTTTAACGGACGTTAACACTCCAAAAAAATCATTCTACACTTCAAGAATGTACAAATATAAGGAAAAAACACACCTGAAAAAAGTGCAGAATGACTGTTAAGTCACTCATGCATATAAGGGTTTAACTGAATCCATTTAAAAAATACATAGCATGCATGAAGTTTTTCCAATGCAACTCATAACCAATCAAGTATTACCTCCTCATTTTACCGCATTATTATCAAGATCCAATGTTGCATACTACTCATTGAAAAGGTGAAAAATTAATTAGAAGGGAGACATCTAAAACATCACTAACCTCCTCCTGCATATATAGGAGCTTTGCTTTCTTTTGTTGGTACTTCGGCCGAAAGGACTCAGAAGATATGCTTGCAGCTCCACCATCACTGTTAATTTCGTTTGAACCGTAAAACGTAGAGAAAGATGCACCAGAGTTGTTCCTCTTAGCCACTACTTCAGTTTCGATTGCACTAACAGCTTCAGTGCATATTGAAACCGAGGCCGAAGCACTTACATCTCCGGACATCCTCTCAGATGCCTCACTTGTTTTTAGTAGCTTTGAATCACTAACCCTACAGAATTCATCCAGTAGCTGTTGGGCCGGTTTCAAGAACTTTGAACTCTTCAAAATCGTTGCATATCCAGTGAAAGGACCAAGAGGACCGGTGTTCCGATAAACGCTAGTATTAGAAGTCCCCACAATGTCCTGAAGTGATTTACCACAAGCTTTGCTAATAACAGATGGCTTTGTTATGGAACACAAGTATCCGCCAGAGGATTTCCCCATTTTCGAATTTTGAAGATCCTTAAGTGCATGATCATCATGATCATCAGTGCTTACATGTAAATCTTGAGACCCAATTAATTGAGCCACAGGCAGTTTATTAGATGGTGGATTTGATGAGAGTGATAGCGACAGCCCTTGTTGGTTGGAATCACTACTCATACCGGTCCTCAATTCTTCATCAACACTCTTTGCAATACTAAATTCTAGTCCACCACCACTACTCCGATGGCAGTTCTCGATAGGCTGCCGATCCATCCAAGAATTACTACCATTATTGAACCGCAGTGTGTTTGGTGGGTTACTGTAGCTTGGAACGCGAACAAGTTCATTTTCAATAAATCTTTGGTGGACAGTTGAAGCCAATTCTAGCTGATCCTGCTGCCTCCCTTGAGAAGCTGAAGTAACAACATCTTGGAGAGTATTAACGTAATTCAGCGAAGGAGACGAAAAATGCATTGTTCCTCCTCCCAAATGCTCTTGGGCAACATGATGAATAGAAATTTGATCAGCAGATGGGTTGGCTAAACTAGACTGCATTACATCCCGATATCCACTTGTGTAAGTATTCACCCAATCTAAGCTTTGAGGTTGATTAAGAGTACTTCTCCAATTACCAAAATTCTGACTCTCACTGGCGGGCTGAGCTGCACCTAGATCTTGATCATGACATGCCATTGTGTCTCTGTGAGCTGACAACGGAACGTTTGCATTGATCGAAAAATTAAGCATTTCAGATGAAAACATTGTTGGATCGTACAGCAAATTCGCATTCCTCACATTTCGAACTTGCACAATATCTGGGTTTAGTCCTGGGTGGAGTGGTAACTTCCCAGAATTGTTGGGTAAATTATCGAGATGGTGAGATGGGCTTGAAGTTTGATGAACTCTCAACTTATCTCTCCGGCTTTGCTGTGCAACATGTGATTCTTGCCTAAAGCCACTCATCTCCATCCACTAAAATTCACCAAGATCACTACTTTTTTCCCCTTAATTATTATAAAGCATTCCAACTCGAAAAATTGCTCCAATATTATTGGTTTCCTCAACAAAAATGAAAGCACACATGCATGTCTTCTAGCATCCGCATCAATCAAGCTGAAAAAACCATTTCCAAGCACTGTAATAAATCCAAGAAAATAATGCATGACTTCCCCAAGAAAATAGTGAATAAAAAGGAGCAAAATATAAAAGAAAATAAATAAAAGTTTACCTTGAGTAGTTGTCAGGGATAAACTTTGAACTTGCGGAGACTTTCCCACAAACAGTGGTTTTGCTGTTAAGCTTTGAACTCTGTCGGCAGCAAAACCTTGAATCACAAACCTGCATACAATTAACCACCACTCATTCAAAAGTCGAGTAAGATTAAGATAAAAGCCTGCATTTAAAAATCATACGTAAAAAAAAAAAAAAAATTAAAAAAAAATTTTAAAAAAAAAATTACTCAACAAAATCGCCATACAGTACGACGTCTTCTTTCCCATGAAACCCTAATTCCATATCGCTTAAAAATGAAAACTATTTTTTACCATTTCATCACTTCAACAAAAGAAAATAATAACTTAGATCCAGAAAATGGAGTTTTTAGCGCCAACCCTACTCGCAGCCTTATCCATATAAGTGTTGAGTGCGCTACAATTCACACAAAAACAGTTGCTTCCTTAATTATATATTAGTAATTAATCACACGATGGTAACTATTCACTTGCTACAAACAATTACAAATAATTCATGGGAGTGAAAAACAAAGAAAGAGAAGTAGATCATCTTCATGACACAGTACTAGATGAATGAAGAAGAACTGCAGTTGGCAAATTAAACACTTTATAGATAGAAAAGAAAAGGTTGAACCAAAGTTCGTTAATTAATTAAGCAACTACTAAAAACCTGTGGAGTTTTTTGCTTCTTGGATCTTCTCAGACCGACCTAGTAGAGCTTGGATCCTGTTCTTTGTCTCCGGTGGAGTTTTTGAAGTTTGGAGGTGAGAGCACAATTATTGTGGAGGCAAAAATAGTTGGGGTTAAAAGGCCCTTGACGTTGAGGGCAGAGAGAGAGAGAGAGAAAGGGAGGGAGGCAAGGAGGCAGTAGTACTGAGGTAATTGTACTAGTTCTCAGCCGACGCAGCCGTTGGATTTAGCGGCGAGAGGATCGGACGGAGAGAAAATTCGCGTCCGTGAATGGTTTCACGAATATTGTATTCGGAAGAAAGGGTCCCATGAACCGAAACTTCACCCACCTTTTCTAGTGGAGTTGGAGAGGTAAAAAAAAATGGAAACATGTGGTGGTCCTAGGAAACACTCCATATTACAGACGTACCATTGCCCTAAAATAGTTTTCATTTTTATTTTATTTTATTTTATATTTATTTATCTCTATTAATTAATAAAACATTCGTTATCAACCAAAATCTTATGAAATTATAATAACAGAACATGAATAAAAAATATAGGGCATAAATCTAATTTCACATAACCAAATTTTGTTTTTTTTTAAGTCTCACATTCATATAATCCTAACATATCTCTAATTAATTAAATAAATAAAAAAATTTCTCACTCCCACATTTTCCATCACTCTCTTCCTCTCTCTTTCTATTTCAAAAACAAAAATAAAAATATTTCTCACACATTTTGTGTGTGTTCATATGCTAATTTCTACTAATTAATAAAACACTCATTGTCAAACCAAAATCATATGAAATTATCAGCTTAACACTCTAATTAAAACAAAACATGAATAAGAAATATAGGGCAGAAATGTAATTTCACACAATCAAATTTTGCTGTTTTTTTTCTTCAAAACCTCACCTACATGTAATCCTAACATATCTCTAATTTAAAAAATTAAAAAAAACTTCTCACTCCCACATTCTCTATCACTCTCTTTTTCTCTCTTTCTATCTCAAAAACAAAAATAAAAAATACGTAAATTACATAAAACTATCTTAACTATTGGATCACTCACAGTTTCATACCCATCTTTAAAAAATGTCAATGTCATACCTCATCTTATGAATTTATGACAATTTCATACATTTCATCAGTTTGTCTGTTAATTCTTCCGTTAAATAGTGACGTGGTTTAAAAAAATTAATAAAATATTAAAAACTCAAAAAATAAAATCATTTAATTATTTTTTTTTTGCATGGGGACCCACCCCTTATCCCTTCACCCTTTCTTCCCCCTCCCGTCTTCCCACAACCCAAACCCAGATCCTCCCCGCCCCAACATCTCCCTCCCTCCCTCACCACCCCAACCCGCCACCACCAACACCGCCACTAGTTCCACCCTCTGTTTCTCTCGAGAACCTCTCATGTTCTCCTTGAATTTTCGTCCCCGTGAGTGAAAACGGTTCGGGTCGGATAACCCGTGTCCGAGCAATCGGCTAAGTTGCAGAGAAAGAGAGGATGGTGGCCTCTGGAGCACGGGTATATGAGAATTTGAGAAAAAGGGCATAAAATTGCGAACTTTATTTCGAAGCTCCAAAAACCTGCTTAGGTGTAGACTCGACTAACGATCTGGTCATCGAGAATCGATAAAATCAGGTGATGAAGCTTCGCTTTAATGGTGGAGATCGAGGACTGCTGCGTTGGCTTGTGACCATTTGATGGCGACCATGAGCGAGTTCGAAACGGCGCGGGTTGTCAACGAGTTGGGTTAAGGAAACCCGGTCAAGCAAGGCGTTGAGGTAGAACTCCATAGCGAGAGCTTGGAGAAGTAGGTCTGTGGCTGGTGGCGGTGGCGAGTAAGGGTGGTGGGTTTGGGTGTAGCAGCAGGTGTTGTAGGAGCTGGTGCATCAAATAGCAGTGGTGGGGGGAAGGGAGATGTTGGGGCGGGTGGGATATGGGTTTGGGATGGTTTTGGTTTTGGGTTAAGGAAAGACAAGAGGAGGAAGAAAGGGTGAGGGGATAAGGAGGGGTCCCATGCAAAAAAAAATATATATATATTTTTATAGTTTTTAATATTTAATTAATATTTATTAATTTATTAATTTTTTTAAGTCACGTCACTATTTAACGGAAGAATTGACAGACAAACTAACGGAAGGTATGCAATTGTCACAAATTCGTAAGATAAGGTATGAAATTGACATTTTTTAAAGATGGGATGTGAAACTATGACTGACCCAATAGTTGAGGTAGTTTTATGTAATTTACCTATAAAAGTTTTCTCACATACTTTGTGTGTGCTTTTATGCTAATACTATTATCAAGAAAACACACACAAAGTGTGTGCTCTTTGCTCAGTTTTGATACATAATATTTATATAAGAAACACAAAATAGTAATTATGTAATATTAAAAAAATATGCATTTATTAAGAGAAATTGTTCACATGCACAAAGTGTGTGCTTTTTGCTAGGAACATTTTACCCGTTTATAGATTTTGCTTAAATAATTTTTCTAGTATTCTCTACTCTGAGCAATTATTATTTATTCACCATTTATGAGCGTATTGTCAAATCATGGGTTTTCAAACAGATTTTTTAATGTATTAATATGTTGTTTTCGTTATAAAAATATTTTGATGTAGAAATTATAAAAGAATCGGATTAAAAATAGAGATGTTTAATAAAATACTTCCGATACTATTTACTTTTAACAAAAAATCACATTTATATCTTTTTTGGCCCTATTTACTATATCTTTAAAAAGGACTTTTCATAAAAAGAGCAGTTTTTTTAGACTTTTTGTTAGTTTTCCTTTAAAAATATGAAGTATTTGTTTATTATTTTTTCACTACTACAATAAAATGTCATTTGCACACATCATATTAATTAACTCTACAAATTTTCTTATTTTTAAATGTCGTTATAAGAAAATTTGAATACGTTCCATAATTCCTTTTGGAAAAAAAAAATACTATCATAATTAGTTCTACGAATTAATAGCTATTTAAAATTCAAGGTACCTAAATATACGTATATATGTCAATTAGTACTATGGTTTAGTAGTATTCTTCTTTATTTGTAAGTAAGAGGTTTGAGGGTCGATTCCCGTCAAAGGCGAAATTGAACCACATTATTAGGGCAAACCTATTATAAGGCATAGCTCACTCCCCCGTCCTCTTATTGTAGATACTATTGTTTGTTAAAAAAAATATAGGTACATATATATAAAAAAAATTAAAAAAAAAAACTTATAGTTCTACAAATGTAGGTACATAACTATATTAAACATAAACCAAAAGCTCAGATTATAAGGAAATTTAATTTTCTTAAGCAACAATTAGGCTATAAATGACCTAATCAATTGAAACTTAAATTCTTCGAAATGAAAAAAAGTCAATATTTATCAGCAAAAACGTAGGGCATTTAATTCAAATGACAAAATCAAATATCCAATCTTGCATCCGGTTATTGAGTCATTGACACACACACCAACAAAAAAAAAAAAAAATCCCATACCTCCAGTTTTAATGAGAGATTGATATTTTCGAAGATCTTAATCTAATTATGGGTGCAACCTCCTCATATATTATGACAATTGACTTTTTAGGCATAATGCTAAATTTGAATATTTTTTTTTTAACAACCGATATTATCAATACTAAAATGAGGGGTGGATCCAGCCTCATAATAGGCTAACAATAATATGATTCAAACTCGCATTTGACGAAAATTGAACTTAAAACCTCTCACTTACAAGTGAATAAGAATACTATTAAACCATAATACTAAATGTTGAAAATATCTTCAAAATTTGAATTTTTTAAGTTTTGAAGATATTTTCAACATTTTGTTATATTTGTATTTTGCTTCTAATTATATTTTTTTTATTGCAAGCCTAGGATTGTGGTAGTCTATAAAACCAACTTTATGCAGTGTTAGGGATGTTATCTTTCATAGATTTAATCATAAACTCTAAAACCTTTATCGTGCTTTTCCATTGATTTCAGTTTTTTAATTGTTAGGGTTGCCGTTTTATTTCTTCTTGTTGTCACGCTTCCTCATGATGTATTAGAGTTGAGATTTTCTATGGTGATCATGAGAGATACAAACCTCTCTCTAACGTTGATTATAGGAGGAAATCCTTTCTTCAAATAAACATTTTGTTGATGCCCAATTAGACATTAAATATGTTCGCAACACCAAAAACACAAAAGTTTGGTAGTCAAACATGACTTATAACCCTAATTTTGAATTTTAAACTCAACTCGTTCGCCTAAGTTTAAAAAATTTATAACCTCATAATTATAAGCTATATATAGTATCCGTCTGATAACAAGTTTATTTTAGTTTTTATTGTTGTATAGAGGAAAACAAAGATGAGTAAGAGTCGACAAAAGATGGCGAAAGAGATTTTGAAAAAATATGTTAAGAAAAGAGGCGCAAAATAAATAAATAAACCAAAGGATTCTTACACCATTTCTCTAATTGCAAATTCAGAGTTTATTTATGCTTTTTGATTGAATCAAACACAGGAAAATTAAGAGACAATTTTAAACAGTAGAAGAACAACAATAGCATGCAAAAATCACTTTCCAAAACTAAAGACTATTTTGAATGGCTTTTACTTTATACTTTTGTTCGTTATTCATTGATTTTTTTTTTTTAGCTCCCTCCCACCACTTTTATTCATTCATTATTTATCCCATATACTTTTTCATATTTTTCAAGCACGAAAAGCGCGCAATGTAAAACTTAAGAACAAAATGAAAAATAAACCAAACCCTAAAATTGAATATATTGCGTAAGTGCAATTGACTCTTTACCATAATGATGGAAATAAGCTAAGTTCTTGTATGATGGTTTGAGTTCGAACTCATTCGATATTTAATTTAACAAAATCTATCGTTTGAAAAATAAATATATGCATTGCATAAGTGTTTTTATTTTTATTTTTTTAACAAACTATATTATCTACACTAAGGAGGATGAGGTGAGTTTAGCCTTACAATTGCTAGCAATAATGTTGTTCAAACTCGCCTTGGACGAGAGTTGAATCTAATATTTCTCACTTACAAATGAGTAGAATACTATTTGATCATAGTATTAAGTGGTATAAGTGTTTTAAAATAAGCACGTTTATCAACGATTAAATAATAATCTAATTATCAATTTCTATATCATTCAGTTTACAAAATTTAATCTACAAATTTAATATTTTTAACATTATTCTATTTCATAAGCTGAATCCCTATCTTACTCATTGGGCCCTCTAATTCATGTAGGATGACTGGACCCACATAGCATCTTACGTGTAAGCCACCGATGGGGCGGACATAGAGCACACTGTACAGAGCAACTGGAGATTACGTCACCTGCGGATTGTACCCCTTCTGGGGCCCGATCAGGGTGATCTGATGGCCTCGACAGGCCAGCTTAAATTGATTGTCGACCGTCAGATATCTTTTGCTTGGCGACAATGCTTTATTACCGAGTACCGATACGAAAGACTTAACTCACTCGCTCAGCTTTTCATACGGAAAGCCTGTTCTTCTCTCTCTCCTCACTCTCACTCTTGACTCTCGGACTCTCAGTTAACATGCACATGCACCTCGTTTATTACCACAGCAATTCCTCCACCGTTGATGTAAATCCAGACAATGATTTGCATGGTTTCGTTATCTGTATTACACCGATGACGTATTACTGTAGTTAGGAGAACAAATTATAATTATATTTTTAACGTAAGTTTGATTTCTACATTTTTTTTAAAGAATAATTATTTTAAAATAGTAGTTGTAATTTTTATTTGACGTTGCTATTGCATCTTTCAAGTGTCATGTAACGGTAAACTGATTCATTTGAATTGATCTCGTATATTTGACTGTTGTGGGAGGATGATCGCTTAAATAGTACGTGTAAACTGTTACTATGTCAAGTAAATTAAATATATAATGTTGTGTGTATATATATCTACATAACGTTATTTTGATGGTAAACTTATTTTATAAAGAGAACTTTAACGAAAAATTTATGTTATTATTTATTTTAATGAAAAATTATATTTTTATATTAAAAAAAATCAATTCTGATATTATTTATTTTATTCTTATTTTTAAAATTTAAAAATTTCAAATTATTTTTATTAGTTTTTTTTGTATGAAGCTTGTTCCAATGTTGGAGGAGAATTGCAAATGTAGAGAAAGAATCCATGTGGGTAAGACAAAAGGCAGTGTAGACGTGGGGGCTAGGTGATAAAGATGTTCCTCGGTGGGAGCGAAAGTGGTGGGAGGCGTTTGATTAAGATCGAACGGCAGAGAAGAGGTTTAAAAGGGTGAAGTGATATGATGTTGTTGGTATTGGTGCTGGGGAGTACTGTGACAGTCCAATCAAAAGTAAAGACTGTGGGGTTTCAGGTTAGGGTGTAGCTGGATGACCCACGTGGTCGTAGGGGGAGTAGCGAACAGAAGAATATCAGATGGCAGGCCGAGTTCAGCTCAGCCTGTGAGAAATTCAAGAGATATTTAGATCATTTCTTTGGAGTTCACGAGGCACAAATATCATAGGAATTATTAGTTTGATAATAATATTATCTGGTAATATTAATGAAATTAAATTTATAAATTAAATAATATGAACATTAATTATTAAATTACTATTTAAGTATCGTTTAATGTGCTTATTTCTTTTTAGTGACACATTATTTAATTAAAGTAATGCTTATAAGACTAAATTTTTAAACCAAATTTGCAAACCAAATGACGTGTCATCAATAAGAAATAAGCACATTATCCATATTTTAAGTAACAATTCAATCATCAACAAATATATCATTTGGTTTATCAAATTTAATTTAAAATTTTGATTATCCTAATATTATATTTTGATTTACAGATGTGATTTCTATGATTTAAAATTTTGATATCCTAACATTATCCCTATCGTTCTGTTTTGGTTTTCGTAGACTGAAGTTGGAGAAAACACAAAATTTAATGACCAATTAATCGAGTTTAAAACTTTAAGATCAAGTTTGATGGGTAGAGTTTTTTTTTATTTTTTTTTATTTATTATTTATTTTTGAGTACATCGATTTTTTGACGTTAAGAGAAGAGGAAGTTCGGCTAAGCTACACAATAGACAACCTAATTTGGTATCGAATTTGCCATCCATGAGATTCGAACTTAAAATCTCTCACTTTCAAATAGAAATGAATACCACCAGATCATAATTCTAATTGGTTGATGAGTAGTGTTAAAACTTCAATTTTCAATTAAGAAAATTTAGCGCATGTTTGATACTCTACTTGAATCTAACTTTTAAAACTGAAAAACAATTTTCAACTTTTAGGCCTTAAAAACTTGTTTGGTATGACTATTTTAAAAAACTGAACTCAAGACTAACTAAAAAAATATAGTTTATTCCCTATAAACATAAAAAGTGAGTTTTTAAACTTAAACTCACTCATTTATTTTTTCTCCCTTATCTGCTCTCACTCCAAATCTTTCTCTCTCTCTTCTTTTCTTCTTTCTCTCTCCTTTTTTTTTTTTTATAACATTTTTCGTCTCTACTCTAATCCGCTCTCTTTATTTTCTCGATTATTTCTCTCACTCATCTTCCTCTTTATTTTGTCTGATCATCTCTCTTCTTTCTCTTTCCTTCAATCATTTCTTACTTTCTTTTCTCCTCTCTCCTCTTTCTCTCTCTCTTACGACCCTCTCTTTTTAGATCTCTTTATTTAGTTTAAGTCGTAAAATTTAAAAATTTTAAATCGCAAACCAATCAAAATTTTAAGTTCTAAAGAAAATTGTTTTAAAGAAGTGTTTTGAGAAATGATAAAAAAATTTAAGTAAGATACCAAACAGGCCTTAGGTTTTAACTTAAAAATAACTTTTTTCTTCTAATATTTTTGGCTAAATTTTAGGCCTAAATTATTAAAGAATGATTTTAGTCAAATTTTTTCCGGTAAATTTTTTTTAAAAATAAAATTTGCATTGATTCTTTTATTTTCATAAATATTTTTATTTAAATATTTACGTTCCCATAAATAATAAAAAATCATCAAACTTACCTCATTCTTACTTATAAACAACACATGAAGAACATAGAAAACCACACAACCTATCCTATTCTTTTTTTTTTTTTTTGAACAAACGATATTATATATACTAAGGGAGACAAATGTAGTTTAAGCCTCATAATGGGCTAGAAATAATGTGGTTCGAATTTGCCTTTAACAATAATCGAACCTAAGACCTCTAACTTACAAGTGAAAATGAATATTACTAGACTATAGTCCTAAGTGGCAACTTATCCTATTCTTAATCACAAATACATAGGTGGATAGAAAGAAAAAAGAAAAAAAAAAGAAGGAAGAATTGTATGTCAAAAGTGAAATTTTGTGTAGATGTTTGAACAAATACACAAGTATTATATAGTTTTAGAGTAATTGTTTATTTAAATAATTTTTTTAATTGTTTAGCCATTGTATTTAATTTTTTTTGTTGTTGGACTATTTTTTTACCGTTAGATTTACTCATATTTGTTGTAAGGCTACTCAACCAACGATCCAACCACGTGGGTCGTCTGATGAAAAATATAGCCGGTGGGTCCTTCTGCAAGTGATCATAGCGTCAGCAGCTGGGTCTCAACACTAGGTCTCAGCCATTATCCTCGACTCATTTATTGGACTAAATTTAAATCAAAAATAAGTTTTAACCCAAAATATTTTATTAGTCCAATGATTGGAGAAGCTTTGGGGGACTTAAAACTTAAATTTTGAGTTGTAACCCATTGGAGTTGTTCTAATTTGCTCCTAGAAAAGGTTTAAATCACACGAAAAAGGTACGAGAACCACCTTGACCTAGCTAGAGTTTTTTCTAATTCTTTTACTGCTTTTTAATTTTGATTAGAAACGCGTTCGTATAGAAAATGCCAGCATGGGACGTTGTCTAGTTGGTAACTAGTCTATGTGAGTATATATCAATCGGAAAATATTCGAATTTTTGGATTATAAATTATTCTGTTATAACTTCTGGCTGTCAGTATTGTTGGTTTCTCAATGTCTGTAGGGTTATTCATACACATTACTGGATATGTGATTTCATCCACCCTGTAATATGTATCAATCGGAAAATATTCGAACTTTTGGTAGGAATTGTGAATTATGAAGAAAACGTTACAAAAGGAACAATGTCTGACTGACTATAGCTGGCGATTGATTCATGACTACTTCACTATATCACGTCAATACAGAAACCCTACCATTTCTTCTTTTTGAAAGCTACAGAAATCCTACCTTGCATTCCATGCTACATTGGTCTATCTTCTGCTGCTGCTTCTTCTTCTTTTTTCTTTTTGAAATAGTGCTGTATTACTTCACTCTCCATATTCCGAGAGATCATCGAGTTTCCTCTAGTTATTAATGAGTTCGTTTTACGGGGTCTCCATCTTTTCATAGCTTTGCAGCATTGGATATAAAGTGTAATCATGTTTGAAATTAGCCAATCACATGACTGTTTTCACGCCTCCCTCCTCCCCACTTAAAAGTTTTGTCTCCCACTGGAAGAGTGAAGAAGACACTTATACATCGTGTAGTGTAGTGTATATATCTTCAACACTCGCTAGGAACTTTTCCTTTTTAAAATTAAAGATATAGGTTTTTCTTGGGCAAAAATGTTTTCGGTCTACAGTTTAGGGGATGTAAAGTGTGCAAATAATGAACAAGGTTTGTAGAATGCTTTCCGAAGTACCAATTTTGTACATAAGTAAAATCAATAATGTGAAATCAAAGTTAGGAATTTTAAAATATAAAAAATATTATGTTTCTAAATTATAAAAGTAAAAAAAAATATAATTTTTTATACAATCATATATTTAAACGAAAGAGAGAGGATCCTCGCTAGATTCTCTTTGTGAGGATCCCAAGGATTCTCCAATCACATCCGTTCATCGTACATCGTGCTGTCAGTTTTTATCAAATACTGTTTATACTCAATTTTAAATAAAAAAATTTACAATGATTTTTGACCGCACGATATATGATGAACGTATGTGATTGGAGGATCCGACGAAGATCCTCTTGGTAAACGAAAAGGGTTGAAGATGTGCAATGTTTTAGTTATAATAATAATTTAATACCAAATTTGTCATGTATAAGAGTCGAACTTGAGAATCTGACTCACATGCGTGCGTAGTAACCATTATAATCAAATTTACATGGGCCACTTGTTCATTGGTTTATGTTAGATATAGTTGTTATGATGGGAAAATGATCATCTTCAGATCTCTTCCACCAAGGTCACCAGATTAAATGATACAGACCCTTAAAATTTGATCCAACGGTTAGAAACATGGGCTCATTTAAAAGTTATAATACATTTAGCCGTTGGATCAAATTTCAAGGGTCCGGATTACTTGGTCCGGTGGTCTTGATGGAAGAGATCCGGAGAAGATCTCTTTTCCGTTATGATGTGATGAATTAGTTAGACAAGGATGAGTAGGATTGACGCATAAACATTAGCAGTTATCTGTGTAAAGTAGACTAGGCAATTTCTTACAAGAACGTTAACACAACACGAAAATAACAAGTTTCAAATCAACACGATAACTAATCGGGTAGTTATCGTGTCACACTATAAGAATCTGTTAATAATGAGTCCTTAACAAGTTTACACAAGGGTAACCTGTTTTGACACGTTAAAAAAAAAATTTAATAATTTTAAACTACTAAAAAAACTTACTGTAAAATTGTAGACATCAAAATTTCAGTAAAATAAATGTTGACCAATGCATTAAAATTACAACCTCCACTCATTTCACCTATATCATTCACTTACTTCACCTACAACCTCCACTCATTTCACCTACATCATCCACTTACTTCACCTCCAACATCCACTTACTTCACCAACAACCTCCACTCACTTCACCTACATCATCCACTTACTTCACTAAGAAAATTCGTAGTGGTGATTCATTCTCAAAGCCTATAAATAGGCTTCTCCATCAAGGTATCAAGGATCCTAAAATCAACCAATTCACAAATACATTTCTCTACTTCCACAATGGAAGAGAATACTCCCCACACATCCAAAATCCTTGAAGCTTTGAAACTCTAAAGCTCTCAAGCATCCAACCCCCAAATTCCCAAGAATCCCGAAGAATGGAGAAAGCACTCTACGTTCTTCGTCAAATCCTTGAGGCAATCGTTCATCCAAGATCAAGCCCCGAATGCCCTTGAAGATCCATTCATCCAAGATCAAGCCCCGACGGCCCTTGGATCAACAAACAACTGTTCTTCAAGATTAAGCCTCGAAGGCATTTGAAGATCCGTTCAACAACTGTTCATCCAAGATCAAGCCCTGACGGCCCTTGGATCAACAAACAAATTCACACATCTATTATTCAAGATCAAGCCCAAAAGCGCTTGAAGAAAGTGTTCATCCGTTCATCCCAAGATCAAGCCCCAACAACCCTTTGGATCAACAACATCAACAAATCCACACATCCAACCGTTCTTCAAGATCAAGCCCAAAAGCCCTTGAAAATCCGCTCATCCATCAACCTTCAAGATCATCCCCGACGGCCCTTGAAGAACTTCCATCAACTCAAGATCAAGCCCCAGCGGCCCTTGAAGAAAGTGTTCATCGTTCATCATCCGTTCATCCCAAGATCAAGCCTCAACGGCCCTTTGGATCAACAACATCAACAAATCCATACATCCAACCATTCTTCAAGATCAAGCCCAAAAGCCTTTGAAGATCTGCTCATCCATCAACCTTCAAGATCAGGCCCAAAAGCCCTTGAAGAAATCCGCACAACCATTCTTCATGATCAAGCCCCAACGGCCCTTGAAGAAAGTGTTCATCGTTCATCATCCGTTCATCCCAAGATCAAGCCCCAACGACCATTTGGATCAACAACATCAACAAATCTACACATCCAACCGTTCTTCAAGATCAAGCCCAAAAGCCCTTGAAGATCCGCTCATCCATCAACCTTCAAGATCAAGCCTGACGGCCCTTGAAGAAGCTCCCACCTGTTCATCCTAAGATCAAGCCCCAACGGCCCTTCAGATCAACAACTTCAAGATCAAGCCCAAAAACCCTCGACGATCTGTTCATCCCTGTTCTTCAAGATCAAGCCTCGATGACCCTTGAAGAAACTTCGAACTGTTCATTCAAGATCAAGCCTCGACAGCCCTTGGATCAACAACACATCAACAAACCAACATCTTACAGAGATCGAATCAGAGGACCAAATTACAAAGAGATTGTAACCCCAAAATCATTAATACAAAATATTATTTTTGTACACGTGTTCTTGTCTCGTTCGTCGTCAGAAATTTCCATGTTCACAAATTTGGCACGTCCAGTGGGACATTCTCTACCTCTCATTTCTGTCTCCGTTCAAGATATTCAAACACAGTCCATGGCTTCAAACAAAGAACAAGTCATGACCATCGGTGCTACCTCCATTGAAAAACAGTTGGTTTAGATGAAGGAAACAATTGCAAGGCTGATAAAGACTGCGGAGGAGAAAAACTTGCAAACTGCCGGACTCATCAACCGTTTGGAGGCGTAGCATGGCGTCAAAGTGAAACCAAGCTCTTTTCCAATTAAGAGGATCGAAGAAGGCTTTAACCCAAATGCCTACGAACTTATGTCGAAGGCTGGGCATGACTTTGCTTCCTCTTCAAATCTTGGAAAGAAGGTTTCAAACACCGTTAACGACAAAGATCGTGACCTCACCGAGACTCAAAAGAAGTTGAAGGACCATGATTACGGAGTTGACAACAACAAAGCTGGAGTTGGCTTCACACCAAATGCACCTGTGAAGATTTCAAGCAAAGCGAAGAACGCTAGCACTCAACACATCAGCGTGAGCATTGAACAAAATCAAGAGGAGCCTAAACCTCCCATTCGAGTGTCAGTCTTCGATAGGCTGAATCATTCAAAATCCAGAATTTCAGCACTTGATCGCATTGGTGGGTAAGACCGAACTTCCGTGTTCAAACGACTTAACACACCAACACCCCAAAGCTCTGTTTTTGAAGGGTTGTCAAAACCTAAGAAACAAAGCAGCAAGGCTAGCTTTCCTCCCCAATGATCGGCTTTGGAAAAACTTGAAGAAACCAAGAAGCCTTCTAGAAAGAGGATGACAACGCCAAAGGAAGAAAAGCTCGACGGTCTAGCATGAAAAGACGACGTTCGAAGCTCGATTCCTTCAAGGATGAAGCGCCAAACAACCTTGGAGGTCAACACAAAAGGACCACTGAAGGTAAGGAGGTGCATCATCGTCTACACTGGAAAATCTTCATGTTTTCAAACCTAAGAGGATGGCACTGAAGATGAAATCCCTAAGAAAGACGTCACTTCTGGCTTTTTCGACTCAAAGTCTTCACCTCGACCGTTGGGGGCATGCTTCAAGTCAAGTGAAATTGAAGGATGGACTCATGTCATTCCGAAGAAACTGCACAAAAAGCATACATCTTCTCCACAAGTGCACAAATCAGAAATAAGGCAAAGTAGCTTTCGCCAACCTCCAAAGCAATGTGAAGAAACCAAGAAGCCTTCTAGAAAGAGTTCTTATGTTAAACCAGACGCTATTTGTAGTCTTGAAATCAATAAAATTTGAGCAACATATTGAATGTAGCCAGTTTTGCAGGGTGAACCACTTATATACCTTGCGTCCTTGTCATTTTAGTTTCTATCCCAACCCCACCAATGGCTTACTGTTTTAATTTGTTAAGCTACAAGTTTTGAGCATTAACAAGGATGCTTAGTGTTTTTCTCAGAGGCGTGAGAGGGGTTTCGCATAGAGTAAGAGTTTTCACGTAGAGCGCTTGAGTTTTTTGTTGAGTTGAAGGAGGATTTTCTCGTTGTAGAAGCTCTTCTATTTATATGAGTGGATTCTGTGATGATCAAGTCTACCTAGTGGTATAATTTTGATAATGTTCCAATTCTTCAGCATATTCTTTAAATATACTCGAAATTATTCTCGGCTGAAACTCTATTGCCGCCAAGCCTCATTGTCTTTGACTAGAAATATGAACCTAGATGGATTATGCAATTGATTCAACCTTTATTTGGAAACCATTCCTGATCTTTAATGTTTCTCTCATCCAAAAATTTAGAGTACATAGGCTAAGAGTGTGCAAATTGGGTCCAAACAATACATCACGTGATAAAATAGATAATTATGAGGTAGCATATAATTCTTTATTACAGTTCATAAATTGAACATAACATTTTTGGGGATGCAAGTTGGATTGGAGAATCCAATTCAACCAACAAACTTCCATTCCCAATTTGAAAATTTCCAAAATCGAACATTTTCGAAGAGTTGGATCACAATTAGAATATATCTAGATTTTCTAAAAATTTGAAATTCTGATCCAATTTTAGTTGAAGTTTTACAAACTTATTCCAACGCAAAATTTTCAATGCATTCTGAATTTATTATTATATTTAAAATCAAAGTTTTATATTTGCAGTGGCGGAAAACAATCATGTTCATACTGATCTCTCTCGATCCTTTTTTTTCCTATTAATTAACAATTTAACCCCCTAACGTTGTTGTTTGTGAAAAAATAAAATCGAATTTTATAATTTCATTGCATTCTTTGTAAGGCTATAAACTCATTAACATACTTATATACAACGAAATTAATTAAAAATATACACAAATACATTACCCAAAAAAACACACACGCATTGAATTGCTGCATTCATCCAAAATTCCGAGACAAGATCAGCTTCATATAAAAATTCACATATTTTGAAACTGTGGGTAAAAAGTTATATTATGAAATGATTTGGATTCAAATTGAAAACTTGGTTTTGATCTGATCCATCAGAAAATTGGCCCTAGACATTTCATAACAATTTTTTCTCGTGTGACAAAAAATCCATGTGAATGAGACACCAAATTCAGTTAAATTCTTTAACATGAGATATTCAGTCACTATATTCTCAAATTAACAAATTGGCAGAAAAAAAATAATATGTCACACCAAAACACATAATAAGTAGTTTGCTAGGTGGTAGCCCTCATTAAAAGTTTTAGGTACGATGTGACATCGGCCATGGTCACTTGCCAAGAAACTCTATACCTAAGAAGCAAGGAGAAGATGAAAATTCATAAATGCAAGGATGAATGATTCCCATGTCACACTGACCATTCATGTGCTTGATAATATTTGAAAGCATCCATCTATTCGATACATGTGAGAGAGAGAGAGAGAGAGAGCAGTGGGACATCTCTAAATTAGAAAATCTATGTTCCTATTCGTATATGGTTGTAGAAAAGCACAGGAGGGAGGGAGGGAGAGAAGGAGGAAGGGGGGCGCGGGGTGGTGGGGAAGGCAATGCAAAAACCAAGAAAAAAATCACATCAAAATACATCATTAGTCTCTTTAAAGGGAAAAAGGGTACTATCGAGTGAGGAGGAGGGACCCTAGGGCATGTGATATTGTAGCAAAAAAACATAAAATCAAGGAAACACTGAAAAATAATTAAAGAGGAAAGAAACACTATGTTTGGAAAGGCTTAGGCCCTGTGTATGTGTAGGTGTGAACCGTGTGATTGTTGTACATCCGAAAAGGATGAATCGTTTTGCTAAATTGGGTAAATGCACGCATGA
Organism: Pyrus communis; assembly: GCF_963583255.1. Lineage (NCBI taxonomy): Eukaryota > Viridiplantae > Streptophyta > Magnoliopsida > Rosales > Rosaceae > Pyrus > Pyrus communis. The sequence continues at coordinate 17,902,582 of NC_084810.1, read as the reverse complement.
TAAAAAATAAGTGTGCATTGGCCTTTTGTGCCTACTTTTAACTCTTGAGTTTACCATGGTGACAAAGTTACCCAAGTGCATGATTGCGGGGCACTATAAAAAATTAAAAAGTGAGGTTGGGTGAAATTAAAGTTGGCCGTAATTGTTCACAACAGTGTGAGTTTATTCTAGTCTTTTTTTTTGATAAATAATAAGATAATTTCCACGAAATTTATTTAAATTATGAGAAGTTGAGGAGATAAGGTGATCAACTTAGTAGGCTCACGCAAGTACACCACAAGTATTACTAATATTGTCTTAACTTAATTATCCATTACTATTAGAAGTGAAAACTCTTATCCATTAATCGTATATTATTTTGTTATATGACTACTGTGAAATCGTATTCTCCAACAGTAAGAACGTTTGAATCCGACATGCAATAAGTTGAAGAAGAAGATTCTATCCACCATGAAGATCCACCACGTACGAGTTTATTCTTGTCGTTAATGTAGGAGATTTTAAGGTCGGAAAAGAAACAAAAGGTCTCTAACTATGTATGCCTAGCTAATTACATATGCACAAAAAAAAACAAGCAATTCTTGATTATTTTGTTTTCACTTTTATGTAATAGATAGGTTTGCTAAGAAGAGGCGGGGTGAAACTAAATCTTGGTTATTTTGTTTCGACTCTTATCATCTCATCGTTGAGTTTAGTTTTACTCAGGATTCATACTTGGACACGCAACTAGCACAACCCAAAATTTTCTTCTCTTCATTCGAGCTCAAATTAGTTTTGGGGCCAAGAAAGCTTCGCATCCGCTTACTATTTAATTGAGGATTTCTATTTAATTGAGGATTTGGGCTTTTCCTGATTCAACTCTTTAAATCTCTATATATTCCTCCGGCAAAATCTCTTATGCGCATGGCCAAATGCTCAGCTTATGTGCACTGCCACACGGGCAAACGCTAGCTGCACGATCGAAAATAAACAGCTTTGAATCAAATGGGTCTCACGTGCTTGTTGTAGAGATTTTTCCCATTTTACACGGATGGTTCTCATTTTGCGACGGATCAACCCAAATCCGACCTAGAAAATACTCAAAATAACGAAAAGCAAAACAACAAAGTTGGATTATGGAGAACAATCTACAGGTAAAAAATGAGCTGAACATCGCACCATAGATCTTACCAATCCGTTGCACCATGTTCATCTTCTTCCCCGGAAATATCATATTCCACTGAAAATCTAAACCCTAGACACTAAAATTGGTCTCGAGGCGACACTTGTGGTTTTTTCGTGCCATTCTTTGCTCAAGTTGAGGTCCAAGAATCTTTTGCCATCTCTCCGCTCAAGTTGGGGTCCATAAATAAAAAAGTTCATGTAAGCGTTTTAGCTTATTCAAATGGTAAAATTGTCAATGTCCAATATCATGTTCAATGTTGTTAGGGTTTACTCTATTTGAAGAATCTAAAGTTAGTGATAATTATGAAATTTATAATCAGGATATGGCAACGAAAATAGAGCTTTACGACCTGAGTCTAAGGCTTATTAGGCACGGATTAACAACAATTCAAAGTTGGATACATGTTTGAAGGACTTACATAAATAAGTTCCGAGAGACATGCTTCGGCCACTTATTGGATTTGAGTAGTTTAAGTTTTAGTTGTCAAATTGTCCATGCAATGATCTTCCGTTGAGTAGCAAATAAGGTGGTATGTTACATCACTGGTCTGAGCAATGTTATTGGCGAGGGCAATGTTGCAAATTTTACCGAACATGATTTTGCTCTGATTACCGAGCTGCAATGTACATGACAGAGTGCCGGACATAAGAGTGCCAAATAATTGCGATTTTTGTAACTGAAGAAGTACTTTCTTAGAAGTATTCATGGTGTCTGGACAATTACTGAATAAAGCATTCAATAAATACCACGATATGATTTGCTGCAATTAGGACTTTTATTCATGCTACATTTTGTGATTTTGGGGATTGATCCAAGCGTAAAGGTAAATGACCTTTACTTGCATCTAGCCGATAATTTGATGGTGTTCAATGAATATCCTCGGGAAAGTTTGTCGTTTGAGCACACCCGGGGTGCCCTTTTATTTGCTCCCAAGAGCACGAATGATGACGGTGATGACGGAGACAACAATTATGATGCAAAGTCTATTGCTAATGGCGGTAGTGAGTACGGTAGTGATGAAGAAGACAAGGGGTAAAGGCAAGGCCAATGCAGTACAAAAGACAAGTCAGGAAAGAACAAAGAGCAAGGTCAAAGTCCAAGTTAATGTTAAGAAGAGGGAAAGGCAGAGGCTAGGGATGGGCATATGGGTCTTTGGACTCGTGAATTCGGACAGTATTATTTGGCCCGATATAAAACTATCTGATTCTTTTTTAATTTTTAAAACTGTCTAAGTTGGATCCAACTTGTGTAAAACTGAGTCCAAAGCCGAGTTCATATTTCTTATGTGTGTGTAAGTCGGCCCTGACCGTTTAAGAGTTCATTTTATTAGTAGTTCACAATGAAACATATGATTGATAATTTTATTTATGTCCAATCCTAAGAAGTAAAACAACGATCAAACTTCTTCAAACAAAGAGTCTTAAGAATCTTTTTATAACATTTGTTGGTATTGGTTTTGTTAGAAGTAATTCTTTCGTAGTAGGAACACATAAAGATTGTTTTATATTGTTGTTTTGTTATACGACATATGATTGAAAACGGATCCATTTGACCCGTAGAAACTAGACCGTATCAAACGGATCCAAATGAGCTGGTTCTACTAATAAAATATAAACCCAAACCAGCTTGGGAAGTCGAATTCGGATCTACCAAAAATAGACATGACTCGACTTGCGCCTACCCTGACTTAGCTTCATAGAAAGTAGCGAAACGATTATTGCTACAACCAATTCTTTGTGCTCTCATGAGCGATTATTAATCGTTAATATGTTGTAAGACTTTATGTCAACAACAGACAGTCATTCAAATATAGAACACCGACAAATGTAGTTTGCCTAATGAGAGCAGAGGCAAAGGGTGAGGGTGGAAGGAAAAAGCAAAAACTGGTTGGAGTTTAACCAGACTGACCTAAATATCATATTGCTAGTTAAAGTATTGACGAGATCATGAGCTATATATGCACATCAAAATTGACGTCAATATGAAGAAGCTCTGAGTATCTTGTGGCTACCTAAGGACACGATATAAGTTGTTCGTAGTAATTAAGGGTGCGTTTACTAATCCGTAATCAATTTGAGAGGAATTGAATCGAGATGACATTAGAATTAGATTCCTGTTGAAGATGTTTACTAAACTGTCTAAAATCAGATTGAGAATGATGTATATTTTAGAATAGCTGTTTACTAATTTACTTGAATCAGAATCAAAAGCAATTTGATTACTAAAATACCCTTGTATATAAACAAATACAATTATTTACCCTAAAAAAATTAAGAAATATTTATTAATTAAAGGGGCTTTTGGATCTAGGTCCAAAAACTTAGGTAGTTTTTGGGACCAAGTCCTGTTATCCAATTACATATTTTGATATCAATTTTGCCCATTTAGATAAAAATATTTAAATTCTTCAATTTTTTTATTATTTATTCAGTTTTTAAATTTTGAATATTTAAATACTCAAACTAAAATATTATCTAGTAACTACCTACTATTTATGAAGAAAACAAAACCGATATAATCTAGTAACTACCTACCTATTGTATAGGAAGAAAATGCTTTATACCTACAAAGCAGATATAATCTACCTGCAAAACAAAAATAAACTACCTATTGTATTGGAAGAAAAATGCTGGGAACCTACATGGCGGAACATAAAAATGTAAATATGATATAATATACCTCTATTAAAGGAACGAATTTGGAGGAAAGAATACAAAAATATCACCCATGAAAAGAAGAGACAAAAAAGAGGAGGATTGATAAAGGGAATTGTTTGGAAGAAGGAAAAAAGGAGGGATGAAACGGACTGGGAGTTGAGGTGATTATATGGCTATAACTACTCCTACAATTAAGGGATTAGTTAAACCACAAATTATCTTATAATTAAGAAATTTTGTGTATTTACTACAATTTGTAAGCCTAAAGGGCAAATATGGTACAAACCACAAATAAACATACATGGAATCTCAATTATTGGACCTATTTCAATGAAGTGGACTAATTCTACTAATGGCTCACAAAATTGGATCTATATCAAGTTATCCCTTAATTTAATTAAACTACTCAAACTTGTGTGCCTCACACCGCATACTATTTACCATAAAAGAAAATCAATATAAATTGTTCTCCAGCAAAACGAAGATTACGACAGCGCTCTGGGCTTTTGCTTCACAGATCCTGCGATTTATGTGAATTCATCATGAATCTTTGCTTCCCTTTCATTATTTTAGGTCTTCTCTCTCAAATTCCATGCGAAATCTGCATCCCATTCATCTTCTCCAGTGCGGCCTGAAGTTTTTGCTCCAAATTCATTTCCGTCAAACCCTAACTTTGCTTCAATAAACATTGGCAACATGGTTCAGATCAAACTGAAGCGCAATAATTACCTATTGTGGAAGTCTTGCCAGTCGGAGTCTGGTCCAACGACGATCCCAGTCTGTGATGGCAGTGGCATTGGGGAAGTTTTGCTGGTCCAAGATCAGAAATAGAGGGACAGAAGCAGGTTGAAGGAGGAGAAGATAAGGGTCTTTTGGGTAGAAAAACTTGATTCTGGACGAAGGCTTTGTCCTGGAATTCAAATACTAGCTATTGTTCAGTAGTCTGATTATGGGAATATCAGGAATTGGATTGCTGATTTTGAGTGGACCCCGCATAAATTTTTATTCCCAAATGCATAGTAAACATTGGAATCCTTTCAATCAGGAATGATTTCCTTTCATTTCATTCCAACCTGGTTGGTAAACACGCTATGAATATTGTCCTTTACTGTTGACTACAAATAGAAGAATTTTTTCATTATGATCGAAACACAGATGATACATTACGTGTTTTTATGCAAGTGGTGGAAAATTTTATTTTTTAAGTTTTTAAGTTTTTAACACACATATCCCACCATTTGTAGAATGACACTTGATGTACCATCCCATGTTTTGGTCACACTGAAGAATCTTTCTACAAATAGATGCATATATGGGGACTTCGTGAATGCATTGCGAGGAAAACATAATCCTTTGTGAATAAGAAGACCGTTTAAGAGACTACCCGTCCATGTTGAGCTTTTGAATACCAAGTGGCACGACCTAAACTGGTCATAATAGTTAAATGTTGTGACAAACATACAAGTTATTCTCATATGGCATTGCCAAAAACATGACACATAGTCCCAAATAAAAAAGCAAAGCAAGCTGTTCATCATAGCATCTCTAATGATGTTCTCTATTTTCAGGTCAAATTTTAGCTAAAAGGGCTAGCAAGTTATTATAACTCCAAACATACTCTTTTATTCAATGTTAGGAGGTCCTTTCTCGCTTTCTTTAATAAATAGTGTGATTGGAGATGAAATATTCTAACTTCTCCGTATAATTTGATTAGAAGCTCATTTAGGGAGTCCATTGTAGATGCTCATATGAATTTAAGATGAAACCAGAATAATTTTTCATCTTGATAACTAAAATTTTAATTATAGTGTTTAAAAGCATATAGGCAGCTTAGATAGGTTGCACATAACTGCACAAGAAAGAGACTGACTCATATTCCTCCACCCTCATAAGTTCACACCTCACCGTGACAAGTTCTCTTACGTGCCTTTCAAGTTTAAAGCCTCCAACATGAATCTCATGAAGAACTTGAGACTCCGGCTTTTCGACTCCTCAAAATGTGAAAAAAACAGAGCGGAAGGTGTTGGCGATTAAGATACCCCAATTAACGAATAACAAACAGGAGATTGATAACACGAGGAACACGATTGTTGATACCATCACGCAGTTTGGTCAAGAATCAGCTACTGCTGGTAATTGGATCGAATGTCTGATAAGAAAAGAAATTCTGGAGGCGTGCGAGTTGATCGACGACTTTTGTACTTTAGTCATGGATATGGTCTCAATTATTGAAAATGAGAAGGAATGCCCAGATACTTTAAAACAAGCTATTAGTAGTTTAATATTGGCTTCGTAGCCAAAATGGTTTATGAGATTGTCATAACTTCTCATGTTGATCCCTAAGATTGTCCACCGTCAATCATTTTAGTACTTCTGTGCAAAAATCTTCATTAAATTGAATAAACCACAGTTTAAGTAGAGGGGTTGATTTGACAAAATATCCTTAATTTACCAAAAATTTTCTATTAGTTAGATACGAAAAATCAACTTAAATAACTAACCAAAACTCTAAAGTAAACAAAATAAATCAAATCGCGAAAATACCCTAATTGAACAATGAAATTCAGATGAAGAAGCAAGATCCCACAATATTATTTAAGTTTAACATAGACTAAATGATCAAGCAATTGGCACCGGCGAACTCTTTTTATAGGATTCATTTAAAGCTTACGAGAAATAAGGAAATTGGCAAAGCCATCGCTGCAAGCCTGCAAAGATCTTGATTGTATGCAGAACAGAAACTTATTACCAGGCAATGCATACGTATACAGTACTTCAAGGCGTTATGTGTCTATTGCCACTTAGAAACAGTTAGTTCAAAACAAGGTTTAGACACTTTATAGGCACATCATGAACTAGTGTAATGGACTATGAAGTGTGAGTCTTTGGCAAGGGGTACGTATAGGGGGCTTCAAAGCGTACGTGTCTATTGCCATTGAGACACAGTTAAAGTGTATCCAAAACAGGGTTTAGATACTTTATAGGCACATTATAAACTAGTGTAATGGACTATAAACGTGTGCGCATAGGGTATATGTACAATGCTTCAAAGCGTATGGGTCTATTGCCACTTAGACACAGTTAAAGTGTGTAAAAAATAAGGCTTAGACACTTTACAGGCACATCATGAACTAGTATAATGGAATATGAATATAGGTAAATCTTCAGCGAGAAACGTTACGCTAATATATATAAGTTACATACTAAGAGTCTAAGAGCGGAAAATTCTTACTCAATTAATATTCGAGCTCGGTGCCTAATAATCCAAAAAAGCGACAGCATAAAGTTAGAAAACTAGAACCTAATTTGAAGCCTTTGAGCATTCATATATCCATCACTTTAGTATATAGAGCATGATACGTCATATAATTTGACGTATAGCCCTTAGGCCGGCCTTAGAGACAGTAGTTACATGCCAAGACAGAAAAGTAAATTCAACAAGACCATAAAAATTGAACACAGGAGTAATTTAATCGATATGCCAATATTTATACTCAAATTAGAAAAAAGACTACACATATCATTCTCTTCCGTTTGGATGGTTGTGGATGTAATGAACTCATAGATATACATTTTACGGTTTGACGTCTGTCGTGGTTGTACTTGTTTCTTTGGTTACAACGAAAGAATAGGATCTCTTTTATTCGTGGTAAATGACTTTTAACGAGGGACAAGATTTTTATTCGAAGGGGGATCCAATACTATAAAGATATATAATTTTTATTTTTCAGCAGCCAAAGTAAATAATATTAAATCAATGCTTTAATTTAATTTTAACCATTGCTTTAAAGTGCAGGTGTTTAAGCAATGCATTTTATGTCTTGTAAGATAGCGTAAGTCTTGAAGAGTTGAAGCGTAAGTATTTCTAGTATTAAATAATAATAAGTAAATACAAAACAATAAAAATGAACTACTTAATGTCAACCAAGCATACTAATTAATCCCCAAACTCTTTTTTTTAAGGGAATTTTAACGAAAAGCCCGCGGTACTGTTTACTTTAATGAAAAATCATATTTTTACACTAAAAAGTCGAACATAGTACTATTCACTTTATCTTATTTTGTCCTTATCGTTAAAACTCAAAGTTTTCAAACTATTTTCATTATTTTTTTTATTTTTTTATTTTTTATTTTTTATTTTAAATCTTTTCTTCTTCCTTTACATTTTCTTGTTTTCTTTATTATGATGATAATAAACATCTTTACAATTCCTAGTTCAAAAACAGAGAAAAGATGAGAGAGCTTGTGTTGCGGAGATGGAGGTAGAGTCTGGGAGTCTGGGAATCAGGGAGCTGGTGTCTAATGGGTAGCTTTGGGACTTGATCTTCTATCTTGTATTTTATATGTTGAATGTCAGTTCAAACTTCTACACCCATTTTGTGTGTGGCATTTATCATTGATTGACGCGTTTTAAGTTTATGACATAGAATTAATAAAAATTATGGACACGTATCAATAAAATTAATTATTTTTAACTTTGTAATCATAAATATAATACGTATCAATCAATAATAAAAATTACAGAAAGATCACATACTAAATGAATGCAGAAAATTTGAACTCAGCCTGCTTTTGTAAACTTACATTGGTCATAACCTCAATTAATTGCTGAGGTGGGCTATTGCATGACTTTAGGCTTGGCTTCCTTTAAATGGCTTGGGCTACAGCCCAAGGGAGCCGTCACATGGGTCCGTCCATGCTTTTAATTTTCTCGTTGTCCCATTTCCCTCGCATGCATGCTAAGTAAAATTTTAATTGTGATCTTATTGAATATAACACTGTTTATATAGGTGCATGATTGGTTGACAAAAAAGAGAGTTAATATATATAGGTTGTTGTCATTCACCAACAAGTAGATTCTAAAAGTCAGACTAGGATACAAATATTAACACACTATAAAATTATTAACTCTGCTGATGAATAACACATGATCCAATCGAAACAGTCTTGACATAAAATTCAAATTACAGTAATTATAAGAATGATAATTTGATGGAGCTGTCAACTAGTTTACTTGATAATCTGAAGCTAGTCCTTGGCGGCTGCAGTCTACTGCACAAATAAGGATCGAATTAATAATTAACTTCATCCTAAAAAACTTGCATTCAAAATATAAAAAAGGAGCAATTAGTGGATTGTCTTGATTACTGCGTCTCGGGTTCAAACACTTTATGTCATTCTTAGTCTAAATTAGTGTAGAATATCGTTTGTATTCAAAATAGAAAGATCCTAAAAGTTAATGGGTTAGACCAATTTAATTGTAAGCCTGCATCTCACGTTGTTGTAGCTACCAAAAATATTGTACAAAACATAATAGGAGTTCGGATCGTTATCTGTTCACCAATACCTTTGTGTGGTTGCAATAATCTTCTCCAAGCTCTTAGGCTATGTTTAGTTTCGATGAGTACTTTTTAGTATGTACAAGGGACTGAGACAGGTTAGTAAGAAATGAATTACAGTATATTAGAAAGAAGGAATGAGAAATATATGAGGAATTCGTAAATGACTCATTCCAAGTAATGATTTGTGAATCCCTCTCACATGCCTTTGTGGTTCTCATGAAATGCCTTTAATCCTCTCTACCTATCTAATATTTTGTAGTTTACTCCTTGTTTACTTGACCTCAATCCCTTGAAACTTGAAAATCCATCCCTCAAGGTAAGTAGCTAGGTAAACTCTATCTATATGGATGCTAGCAAGTCAAATAGGTAACATTTTACAATAAGGGCTAATATTTTACTGTTTGACAGGATGCTGTTCTAATTAAACTACACTAAAATGAGGAACGGAATTCGAATTTAAATGCTAAAAAGACACCTTGACAAATTGACCTAACCACTTATGCAATAAGAACTAACCATTTGAATCATGATAAATAAGAGATGATTAATTAAGATCATCAGAGTTAATGTAAATTGCGTGTGCATTCGATATTTATGAAATGCTTGGGAGACCCACAACTATGTGTGATCCAATATGGAAAGGGAGATTCAAAATATTTATACAATTGGAAACATAAACATTAGATTAAATTAGGAGCTACTTGATGCAGAGCCGGCCCTGAGGGTGTGCAAAAGGTGCCACCGCATAGGGTCCTCGATTTAGAAGGGCCCTCAAATTTTCATTACATGTATACAAATGTATATAAAATAGATTAGAAGCAAAAGACAATCTTATCTGTGGTTCTAGTGCTAGCGGTTTAGCTCTTCTTCCTTATAGCCCATGTGCGGGGTTCAAATCCTTGTGATAATGCTTGGCTATTTTAAGCTTTTGCAAATTAGTAAACTTAAAAAAGGAGATAACAAAAACGCATCCAACGTGTATCGAACTCAAGACCTTTAAATGTAAGGAAAAAAACCTGGTTGATCAAACAACTTATTTTTTTTGCAATAACTTTTAATATTTTAGATTTATAGATGAAAAAATTGAAAAAAAAAGAAAAAGAAATATAACATTAAAAAAAAAATAAAAAATGAAAGGCCTCCATCTAAGTTTTGCACAGGACCCCTAAATACTCAGGGCCGGACTTGACTTGATGCAATATCATATCCCTTTCATATTGTTCGTTTGTATACACACAAGAAGAACGTATCAAAGTACGATAACTAGATCAAATCATCAAACTGATGTGGGGTGTGTGTATATATATATATCATTACCTAATATTAATTAGATGTATGCGTGGCCCAAGAGACAAGTTTTTCATAAAATATACAGGTACTCGTATTAAGTATACAAGTTTATGTCATATTCTTTATGAACGTATCAAGGTATATCCAAAACTCATTGGCGAGTACTATACTGAAATTCTAAACATTCCTCTCAGACGTACGGCTAAAGAGTAAATGGATACCTTACCTGAAGTTCACTATATAAGCGCATCCAATCTGCGTCCTCAGATTACCCCAACAGCTATTTAATACTTCAGATTAACTCGAATGGCGAGTACTTTAGGGTTAATGTTGATTTCTCTTTCCGTCATCTTAATCAATATCATCTCCCTTCCTCTTCCATCAATGGCTATTTCTTCATGCAATGGCCCATGCAAAACTCCCGACGACTGTACTGGCAAGCTCACGTGCATTAACCGCAAGTGCAACGATGACCCCGATGTTGGAACCCACATATGCGGTGGAGGCGGAGGAGGAGGCAGTTGTAAGTCGTCAGGAACTCTCAATTGCAAGGCAAATCCTTCCCCCAATTCAAATGCTCGCCGCCAGTGACATCATCCACGAGCGCCAAACTCACGCTTAACGATTTCAGTGAAGGCGGGGGCACCTCAGAGTGTGATGGGAAATTCCACCCGAACAGTGAGCGCGTGGTGGCACTTTCCACTGGGTGGTATGATATGTTGGAAAAATTAGGGTCTAATTGCTATATTAAATCACATGGAAAATCAAGAAATAATTTATGCAATTATATATTAAAGTAATGCATGCACATGAGTAATTAATGTTAAACGAACATAACATAATGGATTAGAAAAACCTGAAAATATGGTCGAGGCAAGTGTTAGATACTTTGTCCTTCATACAAGTTTACGCCCCACTACGGTGCTCATGGTTGATCGACGCATGTCTCCCAAGATACAATGACCACGTCCTTGTAATAGTAGCACTCTAAATCACAAGGCTCCATGAATCACGATTGTGTTGAAAACCCTCTCATATGGACTTAATAAGACTCTCTAATATTTAATACACTATATATATGAATGTAAACAATGGAAAAAAGAAGAAGTTATAATTGCTATCTCAGTGATTATAAGGGGATTCCCTATTTATAGAATGTGAGATACCTCTTTGGATGTGACTATTCATGAAAAGTCAAAAGTTGCAACACTTCATTTAAGTAGACATATCTTTCTACCAAAAGGCTCCACTTTCTAATTTCCATTCAATTAATAAATTTAATATAATAATAATATTATTAAATTTTCCAACAATCCCCCACATGAATGGAAATTGACTCAATTCCACATAAATGACAATGCATACACTAGAGAGAGAATTCAATAGGAAAAGTACTGCATCGGGATAAATGGCTTTTGACTTTGAACCTTCGGTAGTGAATTACTATCATATTTACTTGGCTAATTAGTGAACGCGATGTCTTGAACTGCTCAGCCGTTTGTGTAAACCAAGACAATAATAATCACACAATACCCTTCCAGACACCCCGTGGTTGCTCAATTGTGTTCATTTTGGCCCTGAACAATTCTTGGTTTCTCATGAGTGCTTTTAGAGAACTAAGCCCTTAAAAAAATTCTCACAAGAACGGCCCCATTCCTCACTCAAGATAGGTGACTTCCCATTAAGAGTATCCTGCAATACTCCACTTGTTATTTCCAAGTATAGGAATCATTAAAAGCAAAGCTTATCCTAAATACGATGCAGATAGCACTGTTTCATCATAGGACATGGGTAGGAGATTATCTCCATAGTGCTCCCATTGAATTATCCACAATTCGGTTGTCCCTTTGAACCTAGATCTTGGGATCCCCAGTCAGCTAGGTTGGGTTGCCATTATGGCGATTCTTAAGATGTAGGCTTTGAACCCATTCCCCTCGATGATACAACTTACTCTCTAATCAAACCTTTAATTAATTGGATCCACTAGGTTGATGACTATCACTTATGGTGCGCACTTCCATTTATGAAATTATACTTCATTCGAGAGTAGTTGTTTTCCAACGTTAAGTCCTTCAAAACATATGTTAGGACTCAAAAAGTAATTTGCTAATACTCGGGTACATTCCCCCATATTTTAAGGTATTTGTTAGAAGATCTCCAACCTTTCAATACCTTAAAACTTCAATTATAAGCGTAATCGTTATCTCTTTCTAGAAGCAAATTACTTTTAAATTCTTTTTAAGTACATTCCATTTCTCAAAATAGCTAAGCCACCCACACAATTCTGTTACATTGTGGTTGCTTTTCAATTGCTATCAATTACTCCTTCATCATACTTAAGAAGTAGGAACCGGTGAAGATATTTTCTCTTTATCTATTCTTCACTTCTAGGCTTTCAAGCCTCACAAGTCCTTTCTATGAGAAGCACTCTATTCACATTCAACTAGGTATTTAGACCTTTTGTTTCTTGAAATTAAACAAGAACCATAGTCAGAAATTTATCACAACGTGATATCCGGTTTGGATACTTCACTTCTTAAAATGAGAACCAAACTTGTAATTTCCAAAAGGTACCAGCCACTCTTTTGGTAAAGAACCAAAAGTCACTGAATCAGCCGTATATATTAATTACAAAACCTGGCCGGAGTGCTTTCTTTTGGAAGAGACAGTCTTGTTCAATTTGAACAGATACAATCCTATATATATATATATATAAAATACACGTCTGTTCAAACTCATGTGTCTATTAGGGTTACTTACAACGGGAAAATGGAACCCATATATATAATACGTTTGTTCAAATCCATAGACCTTTCTCTTCACACCATATGTCCCTTTAGTTAGAGAAGCTACTACAATTGAAATAATCATTTCAACAAAACACAAATGCAAAACAATTTCAAAGAAATAAGCATCAGATCAAAATAGGTCAACGCAATCCTACCAAGAAGCATTACGCTTCATTTGCACAAGAAAAACCACATATAAATTGATATATAGACGTTAGAAAACCATGTTCAGTTAGATAAACTCATAGCAACGTGAGACAACATACATGCATAAAATAAGCAAAACTCAAAAAACCAAATATACACAAATGAAACTTATTAGAATCCAAACTGCCACTCAAAATCCGAAATGGCACCATCACGGTGATGGAATGGTTACCCTTTGGAAAAGGGCCAAATGATCCATACGAAGTGATCATGTCTTTTCGTCATAGTCTATGCATCTGCATGTGTACTTTGGAAGATACATGATTGTTCTGGACAAACTAAATCCAAAATTTATTATGCATTTGCTTGAAATCTCACTGGGATCAATGATCCGTTTCCTTATAGTTTGGAAGGGTCATGTTTGTCAGTGGAGGCTCTCCAGAGAACCCTTTCATGAAGTTAGATATAGTGAATTTCTTTTCCAGACAAAAAATCAACCCATCAAGTATAGGGATTCATTCCAACACATTCTTATACAATTCACAATTCACAATATACAAAGTAAATGTATGTAATCGTTTCCTGATTGGCATGTCAACCACTTGGAAATCTGTCAATTAATTTGTCAAACACTCGATCGACAATCATTTGAAAGTTGTGAATTCATGAAGTCGTAAATATATTATATATAAGGTTAGTCGTAAACAAAACACTCCCAAAGCATTACTTACTTTACAAACTGAAACTTAATGCACGGCAAAGAAGTAACCAACTAGGCAAGAATACAAACAAACAGTTTTGCAAGAAACCAAGACTACATACCAGACTATTCTACCACAAAAATTAATCTATAGGACAAAAACATGATAGAATAAATCTGAAACAAAGTTCATGCCATTAGGATCAACCTTTACTTTGTCACGGAAGCATATTATTCTCAAAACAAAAATACCAATCAAACTAATCTTGTCTTAAGATTGTTGGAAAAATTAGGGTCTAATTGCTATATTAAATCACATGGAAAATCAAGAAATAATTTATGCAATTATATATTAAAGTAATGCATGCACATGAGTAATTAATGTTAAACGAACATAACATAATGGATTAGAAAAACCTGAAAATATGGTCGAGGCAAGTGTTAGACACTTTGTCCTTAAGACAAGTTTACGCCCCACTGCGGTGCTCATGGTTGATTGGCGCATGTCTCCCAAGATACAATGACCACGTCCTTGTAATAATAGCACTCCAAATCACTAGGCTCCATGAACCACGATTGTGTTGAAAACCCTCTTATATGGACTTAATAAGACTCTAATATTTAATGCACTATATATATGAATGTAAACAATGGAAAAAAAGAAGTTATAATTGCTATCTCAATGATTATAAGGGGATTCCCTATTTATAGAATGTGAGATACCTATTTGAGAAAAGTATGTGACTATTCATGAAGAGTCAAAAGTTGTAACACTTCATTTAAATAGACATATCTTTCTACTAAACGGCTCTACTTTCTAATTTCTATTCAATTAATAAATTTAATATAATAATAATATTATTAAATTTTCCAACATGATAAAGGGTCGAGATGTGGAAGGTTGATAAGAATTACGGCTAGTAATGGGAGGAGTGTGACGGCAAAAGTGGTGGACGAGTGTGATTCGGTAAATGGATGTGACAGTGAGCATGCTGGTCAACCACCGTGTAAAAACAACATTGTTGATGGCTCTGCAGCTGTTTGGAATGTTTTGGGATTGAACCAAGATTTAGGAATCGTGGACGTGACTTGGTCCTTGGCCTAAATAATTAAGGTGGTGTACTTGACTAGGCAAAAGTAATTGAATAAATAAAGACTATGTTCTATGTGATTGTCCACGATGCCAAAAGAAGTATGCTAAGTATTCTTTGGAACATGGATTTGTACGGATAACATTCCCTGTCCTATGGTGTTGTGAATTTATTTATATATTTTTCTGTTTTTTGCTGCTTTATTACATGGTTTGTACTGGAAAAATTAGAGTTTAATTGTTATATTTCTCACATACAAAATACAAGAAATTATTCATGCAATTAAATACTAAATCAATTATAAACTATTAAGCAAACACATTACTAATGCATATGAATATGTGTTAGAAAAACTTGAAACTTGAGATCGAGTCTAGTATTTTATATTATGTCCTTAAGATAAGATTGTCCCTCATTAGTGCTTCAAAAATTGTATTGACAAATATCACTCAAAATACAACGATCCTTTACTTAACAGAAACGTCACTCAAATCCACAAAGTATGGTGAACCAAATAGTTTTCTCTCAATAAACACTCCATTTAGGTATGAGTACTAACTGTTATCTGAAAAATAGAATTAATAAACACCATATGTTGATGTATTTTGACTTGCCTTTTCATAAACTGACGTGCCTATTCTAAGAAGATAACCGGCCCAACCTTTTTGTTAAAAGTATGTGTCCCTTCCAAATTAATTGGTTCATACTTTTTGGATGAAACTGGTGACCTATGGTTAATTCTCATTCACTTAATAAAAATTAATATTAATATTTTATAATAATACTAAATTTAATATTAATATTAACTTTTCAACAATTTCCAGAAATTCGTCAAAATTTAAATGAAAAATATGCACACACATGAGAGAGCTTAGTTGGAAAGATACCGCATAGGGGGTTTTTGGCTTTAGATGTTCCTTATTATTGTTTTACGAGTAACACTAGTTAAATTAATTTTTTTTAAATCAAATTTATAAATTATATGATATATAATCAATAAGAAATAAGCACGCACACACATGAGAGAGCTCAGTTGGAAAGATAACGCATAGGGGGCTTTTGGCTTTAGACGTTCCTTATTATTGTTTTACGAGTAACACTAGGTAAATTAAAATTTTTAAATCAAATTTATAAATTATATGATATATAATCAATAAGAAATAATCACGCCATATAATTTATAAATTTTGATTTCTCTAACATTACCCTTGTTTTATAGGCATATAGCTATAGACATTCACACTATGATATTCCGAAGCCATGCCGTTCTTGAAATGTTAGTAACCAAAAAGTCTTTGTACAGAACAGAACAATGGCTACACCCTTGTAACCACACGTACGTGATAATTATTGTAAGATCCAAACCAGTCATATTTTTGTTAGAGTATGAGTGTGATTCATACGGTTTGGTAATAATCCTTATTGTTTCAGATTGCTATAAAGAAGTCTTAATATGTTTGTGAGAGTTAATTCGATTTTGGTTTGGATTGAAACTATGTGTTGATAAACTTAAGAATAGAACCCATACTTGTACAAGGATTTGGTCTTGTATTCCTTGTAGGATTATTATAGGGTAATCCAGATTTTGTAGTATAAAAACCAGAAGCCCCTACTCTCACAAGACACGCTCTTATTGTTCCAATTACCTATAACTTGGAGAGCATTGAGTTTTGCACAGAGGAGAAGGAATTGTGTAGATTCGTCCATGGCTTCTTCATCCATGAACATATGTGTTAAACTTAGAAATACAGCAACTTTTCAAATCAATTTCATATCTTAGAAATAAATGGGACATGCAGTCTTGTGTGTTCTATAACTTATTTAGACAGGCTGACAGAGTTGAAAAGCTTGCTGAAATTATACAAAGATTGGAGCAAGGTGATCTGAAGCTTAGAGTTTGGGCTTCGGAATCTGAGAGGGCATTCCAACGGGTTGCAATTGTCCAGGAGACTGTTGGGAATGTGAGTTGAACTTACTCATGACCTAATGGCATACCCACATGGGAAAGAATTCGTCAAACAATTTGCAGGTACGTGTTGCAGAATTTGCATATACATAGTATATTTGGAGTGATGATTGTGATTTAGTTGGTTAAATCTTATGTTCTTGGCTAGTTTGTCATAGAGCTTGTATGGTTGCTCTCACAATTTTCACACACAAATTAACCAGATGTCAAAATATATGGAAGTTATATGTTGAACATCGGAGTTCGGTCTTCATTTGTATCCACAAGGCATATTTGCAATTCTCCTTTGCGCACAAATAGCGAAAGCAAATAGCATCTGAAAGATAACATATTTAAATGCACCTTGACCACTAGTATTATTGACCACAATTATTGTCCATGGTGGCTTAGTATATTTACAACGTGGAACTTTACGTTTAGTCATGCACTTCTATTTTACAATGGATTAAGATTTGTCTGTAATAAAAAAAATGTTACTCACTATGTGCTTAATTTGATAAATTTTGATGACTAAACAATATCTAATTCGAATGATTTTTTGTACATATGATCTTCAAATGAAGATTAAAAAATTGAACGGTCCCGATTATGAAATTTATGTTATACATTATTCACAAGGAGTGAGATATGTGCATTTCCCTATGGAGAAATGCAAGTAATTTAACGTGAGAGGAAATACATATAAGTATTGTTTTACTTTTTAATATAACAATATAGAAAATAAGTTGATTGTGAACTCGTCACTCTTAATATTCAAACTTAAAATATCTCACTTATAAGTAGAAAAGAATACTCTTAAATCGTAATATTAAGTGGCTGTTAGCTTATGGATTTGTAGCTTATGTTGCATGGCATTACATTTCCCGTTTTGGTTGTCTGTTGTTAATGTAAACGTCTTATGCTGCTTCATTACGTGGTAGTTTTTGGGACTACGCCTCATTGCTTAGTGCAAGTGACAAACGATACCTCACATGGACCATGCAAATTATTACAAACGACTCCGACAAGAATACCGAGTTTGATCAAGTCCAACAATGACACCATGCATGCCCTACTCACATCAATTTATATTTTCTTAATTGACAATATTTTTCTTATATTTTGTAAAATCTTATTGTAAAATTTCTGTTTACTTTTAATAGTAAGCGTGCTAAATCGAAATAGTTAACTTGAATAGTACAAATAGTTCAATCTCTAAACATGATCTCTCAAAATCGTGTAATCCATCCTAATTTTATATTGACTTCTACCTTTTTTTAAGATATATATATTAATGCCACAATGAAAGTTATAGATAAAAATGAATCACGAACGGTTACCTTTGAATAAGTTTGTGGAATACTAGAGAATTGAGAAAAACTTTTGAATTTTGATTAATAATGTGAAGAATACAAACCTAAAGCCAAAATGACCTATTTATAATGTAATTTAACCCTAAAAAGCCTAGGACTCCAAATAAAAAAGGAATTAAATAAATAACAAGATAACAACAAGATCTTAAAATATTAAAACCTGAATTAAACACATTAAACGACATAATACACACCAAAATTTTAACTAGCATTATTGCAAAGAAATTTGTCTTGCAGATCTTGTCGTCTTCAAACCCATATATTATGGGCTCAAAACAGACACGCTAAATGAAAGTATGGTTAACTGAACAGCTTGAAAAGTCCAGAACATCCACTTTTAGAATATGGTAGTAGCAAATAATCTTTTAACTAGTGAATTACCAATTCTCCAATCAAATTTTTTTTTTTTAATTAAATGATGTTTCATTCTTTCAACTTTCCTGCATCTAAAATAACACAAATTCTGTCCTCCGTCACACCTTTACTTGAAAAAAAAATCAACCTCAAGTTCTCTTCAAATAAATATCCATTTTTTTAGGGTAGAGTATTCGTACATCTTAAACAAACATTTTATCTTGTGAGTTATGGGCAAAAACTTCACCATTGTTAGACAGAAAATAACTTGACCTGGAATTTTTTGAAAATAACAATTGATCACCCATGAAAATTGTAAACGTGAGCTATTTTAAAAGGGGCATGTATAGATTACGTGAATATGAGGTGTCCTTTATTAGGAAGGATATATTTTCTGTTCTTTATTGTTTCCTTGTAGTACAAAGACTGTATATGTATATATCTTTGATTATGTAATATAATGAGAATTAAGCCGTAAAAGTTCTATTTGGCACCCGAGTCAGGTTTGCTGTAACATTAACTGTTAAAAAAAAAAAAAAAAAAAAAATCTGCTGCTACTACTGTGATCTTTCTGCAAAAGCTGTACCTGCTCTTGCCGTGTACCGTGTAGAAGTTGCAAGGGTTGTTCTTGCTTCCTGCTGTGCTGTGCCGAGCTTTCTTTGCTGCTGCGTGGTGTCAGTGAGTAGAGATCGCGAGTGCTGAGGAAAACTTGAGACTAAAGTTGGAGGGTGGTGCGCATGGTCCAACCAACAACCCAGTTTTGAGTCCAGTATTAATTCAGAATGATGCTTCAGTCGTACCTAATACTGTGAAACTTAATGGATCAAACTACCCTCTTTGGTTCAAGGTCTTGGACATGCATATTGCTGGGCGTCGTAAAAACAGGTTCATGACTGGAAGCATCAATGAACCTAGGTAGTGCCGAGTATGAAAGGTGGCAGACGAGGAATGCAATCGTGAAGGGGTGGTTGATCAACTCTATGGATCCTACTATCATGAGTTTTTTTAATTCATCTTCGCATGGCTAAAGAAGTATGGGAAGAGCTTGCTCACACGTATTATGATGGGTTTGATATTTCATAGATTAATGAGTTGAAGGTGAAATCGTTCCAACTAAGTTAGGAGGGACGTCCTATTGGTGTATACAATGCTGATCTCAAATCCGTTTGGCAAGAGTTGAATCAACGCCGACCAATCAAGATGGAATGTGCCATTTAAAGACACCTTGAGAAGAAATTTAATTGGACCGTGTGTATGCCTTCCTTGTAGGCTTGAATGATATATTTGATAAGGTACGTAGTGGTATTTTACGAACTCTACCCTTACCAGTTGTCGAGGAGGTGTTTTCTGTTGTTATGTGTAAAGTACAATGGCATGCCACCATGATGGGTGGGAGTACCGTGAGCAACCAAGGAGGGGCGTCATCTGTGGCCAAGGTGTCTCGGCCACCTGTGGTTTCCCGTCCACCATCATCTTCCAATTCATCTTCGAATTCTTGTCCCTTTACCCTAGAAAACAAAGATGATTTGAAGTGTACATTCTGTGGTCAAACCCGTCATATTGAAGATACATGTTTTTCAAAGCATGGGGCCCGAGTAGTTTCCGAAGTTGAAGAAATGCTTGCGTGCTAAAGAGCGAGCAAATAATGGAACCAGTAGCGGCCGTACCTCCCTTGCTACTGCCGCACCACCCACCAAGGAGGCCGAGCTTAGTTTTGGGGATCCAAGTCAAATGTTGTTGACTCGTACTAATCCTAGTGACTCGTCATCCAACACAGGTACTATAGGGCGTGTTCTTTTAGCCTTAGACACTGAGCATCATGCAGATTGGATTCAGGACTCTCACTACTACAATATTAGCTTTAGGTGTCGAATGATGGTGGCGGTTTAATAAGTCATTATGTCGGATAAAAGATATCTGACACATCATTCAGTTAGTGTCGGATAACAATGAAATCTTGTCGGTTATATCCGATATAAATTCCTGGCGGATATTTAGTGTCGGCTGCAACCGCCATAAAATTATTATAATCACCAACATTTTTGAATTCTTTTAAAAAAAATTTTTTTTTTTAACATATTTTGGCGGTTTTTAAGTTAATGGTGGTGGTTATAACCGACAGAAATTGACTATTTTTTTCACTCATGACCCTAAAGTTTAATGAACCCAATTCCCACGAGCCATAAATTTTCTGAGAGAATAATAACAATAGACTACAATATGAAGCTCAATCATTTTTGTAATAAGGATTATGCTCCCTCACAGGCAAGCAACAAGATACAAAGAAATTCAAACAATTTTTTTCAATGCATCACAAAACACATTGTCTGGCATATAAACACACATGAAGATCTGATGTACTCTATCATATCTGATTTTATTATTTTAAAATGTTATATTGATAAAAAATAAATAAATAAATAAACACATGTTTTTAATATTTTTTTTTCACTCATGGCCTTGTCAGATATAGCTGACATGAACAAAGCAAAATTTTGGACGGTCGCCAGAATAATCTCTGAATGTTTTTTTTTTTTTTTTTTTTTTTTGCGATTTTGTACACATGCTATCTCGGAGTATATACAAACATATTTGACGGTTGGATCGTTGAAACTAGTTTCTTAGATTCTTAGAATGCATATCCTATCAAATTGATAGATTTAACAAACACTTAAGAGTTAATGTTATACTTTTATTAAATATAAAATAAGATTTATCCACTAGTGTAAATATTTTAAATTGAAGATTGAATTCATTCATTACATTCTTATAGGGTCGAGGAGTGTAGCCGTAAAAAATCATCAAAATCAGAGCTAAAATAACCATTAAATTGTGATTTTATTTATTTATAACCATCGAAAACTTTTGTTATGTTACCTAATCTCTGAATGTTTGTTTTTTGCGATTTTTTATGTATGCCATCTCGAAGTGTGTACAAACAAGTTTGACGGTTGGATTGTTCAAAAATGTTTTGTAGAGTGCGTATCGCATCAAAACGGTAGATTAACAAATACGTAGAGTTAATGTTATACTTTCCCATCAAGTATAAAATAAGATTTTGTGGTATCTACTAGTGTAAATATTTTAAATTGAAGATCGAATTCATTCAAGCATTCTTATAGGGTCGAGGTGTGTAGCTGTAAAAAATCATCAAAATCGGAGCTAAAATAACGGTTAAATTGTGATTTTTCGTTTATAATCGTCGAAAACTTTTGTTCTGTTACCTAATCTCTGGATGTTTGTTTTTTGTGATTTTTTACGTATGCGATCTCAGAGTGTATACAAACAAGTTTGACAGTTGAATCATTGAAAAACGTTTCATAGAATGCGTATTGCATCAAAACGGTAGATTAAACAAACACTTTTAATGTTATTCTTCCCCATCAAGCATAAAATAAGATTTTGTGGTATCTACTAGTGTAAATATTTTAAATTAAAGATCAAATTTATTCGTTACTTTCTTATAGGGTTGAGGAGTCTAGCTGTAAAAAAAATCATAAAATCAGAGATAAAATAACTGCTAAATTTTTATTTATGTTTTTCAAGTATTGATTAGATAATATTTAGTTTGTGTGATGACATTTTCATTGTACAATTATCTTTTTCTTTCTTTATCACATATTTTACATGGGTTATTATAATTAGTTTGTATGATGACATTTTCATTGTACAATTATCTTTTTCTTTCTTTATCACATATTTTACATGGGCTATTATCTATTAAACCAGACAATTATTTATTTAATTTTTAAAAACATATTCTATTTAAATACATTTTATTTATTTATTAAACCAAACAATTATTATTTTATTTTTTAAAATTGTAACAAAATTTTGGTGGGGAATTTAAAATTTTGGGAGGGAATTTTGCCGCCATTTTTTTTCTGTCAGTTATAACCGACAGTAATGAAAATTTTCCAAAATAAAACCCCTCCATCTCTTCCTTGCATCGGTGCCTTCTCCCTTCCCCCTTCCTTCCCCCTTTTCTCCTCTCCTCATTTCCTTCTTCTTCTCTTCTCCCCTTCTCTTTCTCACTTCAATCACCAGTATGTTTTAAATAGAAATTATAAACTTCTTAACTTTCCTAAATAGAAATATCAAAGCATGAGAAACTCCCGCATACATAGGAAGAAAGGCAGCAACATAAAGGAGAGACCTTGTCAATTCCTCATCGAGATGAATCAAGAGCACAACTGTAGCAGTGAGCCTGAGCGGAAGAGATTGATAGAAGAATTTATTGTTTGCGTTGCACAATATCTTGAAGACACACAAAACCCTGATGGTTTATGGTATGCTCTGTGCATTTGAAGGTTTAAAATTTGTTCCAAACATTTCTTTGACACTTCAACATTTGAAACCATTTTGGTGGGGTTTTTGTCTTCCTTGTGCTGTTGCTTCTTATCTTCATAACTATCTCAACTTCTCTACTATAGGTTTGTTAAGATAATAGGGATTGTGGGCACCATTCAGATTAATACTGAGGAGCTAACATCGCCTAATCCTTTAATTACTTTGGTAAAAAGAAAATGAAATTAATTACATATGGGAAGTCATTACAGGTATAGAGTTTGGGGAATTGCTTCACATATGGTGCATGGTTTGTGCTTAAAGGTTTGGCAGTTGCTGGAAAAACTTATTACAATTGTCCGGCTATGCGCAATGGTGTTCGCTTTCTACTTACAAACCAAGGAGATGATGGCGGATGGGGAGAGAGCTACCTTTCATGCCCAAACAAGGTAACTAGGATTTCATGCCCAAACAATGGTGTTTGGTTATCTTGGCAAGTTGGCATAGTGAAAAAAAACTAGGAATTTTGTGTCTTCTATAAGCAGCAGTAATGGCTTGGTTCTTTATTGTTATGCAGAAATTAATACATTTGAAAGGGAAAGAAATGATTCAGAAAGTGGGTTATATTTTTTCTTTATTATTAATATATTTTTTTGTCAGTTTTATCCGACAGAGAATGATATTATTAATCATTATTAATAAATTCTTTCTCGGTTATATCCGACATAAGTTCTGTCGGTTTTAGAGTATTTTCTATCGGTTTTATCCTACAAAGAATGCTTTTATTTATTCATTAGTAATATAATCTCTGTCGGTTATATCTGACACAATTTCTGTCGGTTTTAGAGTATTTTCTATCGGATTTATCCTACAGAGAATGCTCTTGTTTATTCATTATTAATATATTCTTTGTCGGTTATATCTGACACAATTTCTGTCGGTTTTAGAGTATTTTCTGTCTGAAAATTCATTTTCTGATGCTGGCAATTCTGTCACTTATTATATCCGCCATTGCATCCATTTTCTGTTGGATTTTGCTTAATATCGGACAGTACTATACGTTTCTTGTTAGTTATCATAGCGACAGTAATAAATGGTTTCGTAGTAGTGTCTGGTGCAACTGATCATATGACATATGATAAGAATTTGTTTTAGTACATGACAACATCTTATAGAAAGTGTGTAACAACTGCTAATGGTTCCACTACCCCTGTTCTTAGAGCATGCACCGTGTAGCTCACCCCCTCTTTGTCTCTACACCGTTGCTTTCTTGTTCCCTCTTTATCACATCATCTACTCTCTATACCGTAGGTTACTGAACAACTTGATTGTGTCGTACTAATGTATCCGTCCTTTTGTCTACTTCAGGATATTTAGACCAAGGAGATAATTGGGCATGGCACTAAGAGAGAGGGGTTGCACAATGTGGATGACGTCGTTCCTGGCAGAGCTAATGCAGTTCGAGGGTCTCGTGCTAGTAATTTACAAGAAGTATGGTTATTGCATCGTCAGTTAGGCCATGCATCTTTTGGATATTTAAGGCATATGTTGCCTAGTTCATTTCATGAAATAAGTGAATTAGACTTACACTGTGAATTATGAATTCTTGCTAAAAGTCATCGTGCTCATTTCCTCCTAGTATGAATAAAAGATCTTTTCCGTTTGATCTTGTCCACTCTGATGTTTGGGGGTTGTCTCCAGTTGTTAGTTCATCTGGAATTAAATGCTTTGTTACGTTCATTGATGATTGCATCCATATGAGTTGGTTATATGTGTTAAAAAATAAAAGTGATGTTGCTATGGTGTTCCGTTCTTTCTCTCAGATGATTAAAACACAATATTCTTCTGTTATTAAAGTTCTCCACTATGACAATATAGGTGAATATATTAATTTGGAGTTATATGAGTTTTTTCGTGATCAAGGAATCCTTCATGAAACAACGTGCTCTCATACCCCACAACAAAATGGGGTTGCTAAAAGCAAGAATTGTCACATTTTGGAAATTGCTCGTGCCTTGCTCCTTGGTGCGGCCATGCCTAAATTTTTTTGGCTTGAAGCAGTCACTTATGCCATGTATGTGATCAATCGTATGCCGTCCCAAGTTGTTGGGTTTCAAACACCTCTTTAAGTTCTCACTCAACATGCTCTAGTGGTGTCCACGAACACCTTCACCCCTCGAGTATTTGGGTGTGTTGCATATGTTCATATTCAGAAAATTCATCATAGTAAGTTGATCCGTGTGCTATTCGGTGTGTATTTTTTGGTTTTGTATCTCACCAAAAAGGGTATAAGTGTTTTCATCCTGAAACTCGACATATGTATGTGATAATGGACGTTATTTTTTTCGAATCTGAATATTTCTACAGTCCGTCCATTCCAACTTCAGATCACCAGTGGTAGAGCACTATTAATGATCTTGATTGCTTAGATGTGGGAGAACGTGTGGTTCTCGAACAAAGTGTTTCAGGGGTAGAGGAACAGGAAAACTGAACTGTTGCCACCGCGAACAGTAAAGCAAGCTTTCAGCCTACAATTGCCGAGGATATTATTGCAAGGCTTCGGCCAACTCCTGCCAAGAACATGGAAGAGTCTCACCTAGCTCCTACCGAGAGCAGTGTTGATCTTTAACTAGTCCATGCCGAGAATATCGATGACCATTAACCATCTGCTGCTGAACCAAGTAGTGCCCAACCACGGTAGAGTCTTATTGAGCCTATTAGTACATTGCCCTCTCTCTAGCTCCACAGTGCCATCCAATAGATCTCCCATGAGTATACCTGAGGTAAGTATACTAGATGATTATGCAACCAATCTTAATAATGTTGTAAGTACATATAAGTTACCACCAAGGTAAAATTGAGGTGTGCCTCCTGACAGGTTTTCTCCAAAATAAAAAGTGAAGTACCTGATAGGAGCATATTCATGCGACTTAAATGGCTTGTTCTCGTACATTTACGTTATGTTTCTTTAGTTATTTTAGTCCTTTATGCTTCTTTTGTGTGTTTTCAGGATCATAAGACGTGTTTGACGAAATGATGCATTATGGAGTGTTTTGGGGCCTTTTGGAGCACTATTGGGCTAAGGATGGATAGCTTATGCTTGGAGCCCAAGTGTTGGATGAAATTGAAGGCCTTGTATGCACTTGAGGACACAAAACAATGGCCCTAACCCAATTACTTTCACCTTGCCGTGGGCTTAACACAAACACCATTCCTTGCCATGCAAGGGGGAGCAAATTGGGTCCATTTCATGCACTTAAACCCTAGCCCAATTACACAACATTGCAGCCACATGCACCAAAAACTACTCAATGCCGTGGCTACCCATCCCATTTCCAACATTCCACATGCTTTCACAACCCAATTCACATGCACATTCATCCACCTTTCTCCCAAAAACCGTGCATGCATTCATTATTCATTCACTTTGCATTCCCTTTGCATTTCAACCCACATGCAGCCACATATTCATTCACTTAATCATTAAGCCACACATTCACACACATGCAACCAAAACAATTCCATGCCGTGCATCCCTTTGTTCCAGCCATTTCCAACACACATGCACCCAAACAAAGCCAACCTAGCTAACCCTACATGCATTTCTTTATTCACTCTTCATCATTGCATTTTCACCACCATTTACACACACATGCATCCTGAAATCCTTGCCGTGCCTTCCCCTTAGATTTTCAGCAACTTCTCTTCATCATTACACCACAAATCACCCACATGCAATCTTAATCATTCATCCATTTCACCACAAATCCTTCTTTGCCGTGCACATGGTCTTCCCTTTTTCAATTCCAGCTTACACATGCACAACAACCTGCCATCATTCACAAAACACATTCTCCCTTCTCTTTGCCGTGGGTTTCCCTTGCCTTTCCAGCATCCCCTTTTGCATTTCTAGCTGCCACTCACATGCATTCACATGCATTTCCAGCACCAAAACAGCATTCACATGCATTTGCAACATCATTAACACCCTTGCCGTGGTCTTCAAACACCATTCCAGCACATACACATGCACACACATGCAATTTCAGCTTTCACATGCTTTCCTAGCTGTTTTTCCACCACATTCCAGCCACAAATGCTTAAACAAACAGCCATATACACCTCCATTCTTCCTATAAATACCCTTGCATTCCCATTACCTAAACATCTCATTTTTCATACACAAGATACCACAAACACTTCCCCTTTGCCGCAAATCCCCTTCCATTTCTACACAATCTCTTCTCGGCTTCATTCTATTCCATACACTCTCCCATTCACAGAAACCATTCAACCTTAGCCGCTCCACCTTCATTTACAACACACTTGGAACACCACACCGAAGGCAACTCTTAAGGGATTTCGACATCAGTTTTGCTTCAAGGGTTTCTTCTTCTTAATCCTATGTTCACTCATGTTATATATTTTTATGTCAAACCTTTTGTAAACATGAAGTGTAACTAATCTCTCTCTAGGGATTCGATGTAGCCTTGCAAGATTGCCATGTAGTTAATTCAGAATTCTCATTTAATCTATCTATTTCTTGTTTCATTCTCCGATTTAATTGTGACTTAGTGTGTTGATTTTAATGCTTGATCATCATTTGAATTAACCACAGGTTGTTTAGCCAAGATTAAAGCACACATCATGCATAATCTTGGTGGATATGTGAATGAATGAAGGGAATGTTTTGCAAACATTCTGCCGAGTGTTCCCTTTGGTTTTGTGAAAGTTTCTTGTGCACTACATATTCTTGATTAGGAACCAAAGTTGCACATCACAATTAGGCTCATGATTAGAGACATTTGATCAAATCCACACATCATATGGTTGATCATATCTAAGTGAAACAAACTCAAGAAATAGGTAGATGACTGAGTATAAACTGATTTAACAAACATGGCCTTGGGTTAGCAATGGTAAAATCGAATCCCTAGCTTCATCTCCATTGGTACTATCTCATTTTATTAGTTGTTGATTCATTTATTTGTGTTTACTTCATTTCCTTATGCTTTCAAGTTACAACAACAAATCTACCTACATTGATTAGTTTTATTTCTCTAGTAAAGAGTTCTTGCAAAACAAGTGATTATATAGGTCCAATTAGTCCCTGTGGATTCGACACCCTTACTTGTGCCATTATACTAAACATATTCTAGCACGAAGAAGGAAAACATCAATCAAAATGGCGCCGTTGCCGGGGACTGATTTCAGTCCCTTATAATTGCTTGTTTTGATATTAAACCTTGTTCTTTTCATTTTAAGTAGATTTCTGATTTTTATTCAAACTTGTTTTATCTTGTTTCAGGTAGTATATGTCAAATAGACTTGCTGAATTAGGCCAAAGAATTGAACGGTTAAAGGGCAACACTTTGGAAAGCTTTGTGCCAACAAGTTCCTCCATTGTCCGTGAAGAAGAGGAAGGGAAACCGTCTAGTCCAATAAGTGAAGGATCTGAGCACTTTAATTGGGAAAGAGAAGAAGAGATGGCGGGCAACCAAGATGATCTTCGAGCTTTGGAGGATTTTGCTCAACCAATCATACCAAATTCACCTTCATGCATCTTGCTGCCCACAGAAGCTAGAAACTATGATCTTAAATCTTCACATTTCCATATGTTTCCTTCTTTTTATGGCTTACCTAATAAAGATCCCTTAGCTCATATTAAAGAATTTTACAATGTTGTGAGTGGTTTACCTTTACAGGGAGTAAGTGAAGCAACTCTGAGGATGAGAGTGTTCCCTTACACCTTGAAAGATAGGGCCAAGGGTTGGTTAATGACTCTAGTACCTGGTTCACTCACCACATGGGATGCCGTGGCTAAGAAGTTTTTGGAAAAGTTCTTTTCCACTCAAAAGACAGCCACATTAAGGGGACAAATCTTCAACTTCAAACAAGATGATGGAGAACCTTTCAATGAGTGTTGGGAGCGCTTTAAAGGCCTTTTGTTACAATGTCCACACCATGGGTTACCTCTTCACTTACAAATGCAAATTTTCTATGATGGACTAACCCAAACATGTCAATCAACTGTTGATAATGCAGCAGGTGGAGCTTTGAAGAAAAAGAATGCTCAAGAGTCATATAACATTTATGAGATGTTGGGATCTAATGCTCAACACAAAGATGTAAGGGGTAAGAGAGTTGAAGTATATGAAACAAGCTCTAATCATGATCTTTCTTTGCAGGTAGCTAACCTAGAAAAGAAGCTTGAATCTGTGCTCAACATGGTGCCAAAAGCAAGTGAAGTGTGTGCCATTTGCAACATACCAAGCCACCTTACTCATCAATGTCCATCTAGGGAGGCTTACCCCGAGTATGTCCAAGAGCAAGTGAACCTCATGAATTCTTACAATCAAAGGCCAAGGAATGATGTGTATTCCAATACATATAACCTAAGTTGGAGAGATCATCCCAATCTTTCGTGGAAGAACAACAATCAATTCCAAAACTTCCAACCAAAACCTACACTTGAAGATACGGTTAAATTGTTAGCCCAAAATACCTTGCAATTCCAACAAACCACCAATAGCACTCTCCAACAACATTCGGCGGCTCTAACCAAAATGGAGACACAA
This sequence comes from Pyrus communis, assembly GCF_963583255.1. Taxonomy (NCBI): domain Eukaryota; kingdom Viridiplantae; phylum Streptophyta; class Magnoliopsida; order Rosales; family Rosaceae; genus Pyrus; species Pyrus communis. The sequence continues at coordinate 17,872,864 of NC_084810.1, read as the reverse complement.
TTGGGGCAGATTGCAGATGCCTTGAGCCAAAGAGAGGTTGGAAAGTTTCCAAGCCAACCCGTGATACTCCAAAGGAACCAAGAGCAAGCCAAAGCAATCACTACACTTAAAAGTGGTAAGGTTATCAATAATAGAGTTGGCAATGAAGTTACTAATGAATCTGATCATGTGAATGCAGGGGTTACTCAAGGAGAAAATGAGAAACCAAATGAGGAACCAAGCCATGCTACTCCCTCGTTTGAAGCACCAAATCTTCACAAGGCCGAGAAACCTTACACTCCACCAATACCATTCCCTGGAAGACTTGCCAAGAGCAAGCAGGATAAGTCATTTAAGGAGATTTTTGATATTCTAAGTAAGGTAAATGTTAACTTACCTTTGCTTGATGTCATTAGGAACATGCCAGCTTATGAGAAGTTCTTCAAAGAGTTAAACAACTACAAAAGGAAGTATGGACCACATGAGAAGGTAGTGGTGTCCGAGAATGTAAGTGCCGTGTTGCAAAGAAAACTTCCACCAAAGCTCAAGGATCCAGAAAGTTTTTCTATCAACATCACCATAGGGGACAAGAAGGTAGAGAAGGCGATGCTTGACTTAGGTGCTAGCATCAACTTAATGCCTTATTCCGTGTACCTTCAACTAGGTTTGGGGGAATTGAAAGCCACCACCATCTCATTACAACTTGCGGACAGATCCGTGAAATATCCAAGAGGTATAGTAGAGGATATTCTAGTTCAAATTGATAAACTAATCTTGCCTGCGGATTTTGTAGTGTTGGACATGGAAGAAGCTCCTATACATGACCGAGAGTTGCCTATTTTGCTTGGGAAACCGTTTATGGCCACGGCCAAGACCATCATTGATGTGCAAAATGGACTCTTCACTATGACAGTGCTAGGAGAGACCGTTCAATTCAAAGTGTTTGAGTCTTTTTCACATCCTTCTTCATCTCTTGATTGTTATGCCATTGATGTGCTTGATTCGCTTGTTTTCTCTAAATTCTTGCAGGCACAATCTAATGAACCATTACAAACTGTTTTGAGTCAATCTCAAGATGAGTTTGATGAAGAAGATGCACTCATGGAAGAGGTAGCTGCCTTGGAAGCATTGGCACCGTATCCTTTGAATATTTTACCTCTTTTAGAGCCTTTAGAACCATCGAGGTCACATTTAACCCCTTCCACTGTTAAGGCACCAAAACTTGAACTTAAACCACTTCCACCACATCTAAAGTATGCATATCTAGCTGAATTTGAAACTCTTCCAGTTATCATAACTTCTGACCTCACCCCAAATGAAGAAGATAAACTAATTAGGGTGTTAAAAGAGTTCAAATCAGTTATTGGTTGGTCTATTGCAGATATCAAGGGAATAAGCCCTACCATGTGCATGCCTAGGATTCTTTTGGAAGAAGGAGCAAAGTCAACCCGTGAACCACAAAGGAGGCTCAATCCACACATGAAGGAAGTTGTGAGGAATGAAGTGTTGAAGTTGTTAGATGTGGGGATCATATATCCCATTTCTGATAGCAAATGGGTGAGTGCTATTCAGGTGGTACCTAAGAAGGTGGGAATCACGGTGATGAAGAATGAAAACAAAGAGCTTGTGCCCACAAAGCCCACGGCTAGTTGGCGTGTTTGCACCGATTACAGGAAGTTGAATTCTAGCACTAGAAAAGATTACTTTCCTATGCCTTTCATAGATCAAATGCTTGAGAGATTGGCAGGTTACTCACACTATTGTTTTCTTGATGGTTACTCAGGTTACAATCAAATTGCAATTGCTCCGGAGGATCAAGAGAAAACTACCTTTACTTGCCCGTTTGGCACATTTGCATATAGGAGAATGCCTTTTGGACTTTGCAATGCTCCAGCAACATTCCAAAGATGCATGTTGGCAATCTTTTCTGACATGGTAGAAAGATTCATTGAGGTATTTATGGATGACTTTTCAGTGTTTGGTTCCTCTTTTGATGAATGTCTTAACCATCTCTCTTTAGTACTTCAAAGATGTCAGGAAACAAATTTGGTTCTCAATTGGGAAAAGTGCCAATTTATGGTGAAACAAGGAATTGTGTTGGGGCATGTAATCTCTAGCCAAGGAATGGAGGTGGACAAAGCCAAAATTAACATCATCACCAATATGGCAGCTCCCACAACCGTTAAGGGAGTAAGAAGTTTTTTGGGACATGCGGGTTTTTATCGTCGTTTCATTAAGAACTTTTCAATGATCACTCGTCCATTATGCAATCTGTTAGCTAAAGATGTTGTATTTCATTTTGATAAAGCTTGTATGGATGCATTCAATACTTTGAAACATGAATTAACCTCAGCCCCTATTATTATGGCACCAGATTGGTCTTTACCTTTTGAATTAATGTGTGATGCCTCTGACTATGCTATTGGTGCAGTTTTAGGGCAAAGGGTGAACAAGCTCCCACACGTGATCTACTATGCAAGCCGGACTCTAAATGATGCTCAACTTAACTATTCCACAACTGAAAAGGAGTTGCTTGCTATTGTTTTTGCCTTAGAGAAGTTTCGGTCATATCTTGTTGGATCTAAAGTTATTGTGTTTTCTGATCATGCAGCCCTTAGGTACTTGATGACAAAAAAGGATGCTAAGCCACGCTTAATTAGATGGATACTCTTACTACAAGAGTTTGACTTGGAAATTCGAGATAAGAAGGGAAGTGATAGTGTTGTGGCTGACCATTTGTCACGGCTCAATGAAAACCATGGAGTTGGACAACCTTTGCCTCTAAATGAATCATTTCCAGATGAACAACTCCTTGTTATTCAAGAAAAAGAACCATGGTATGCTGATTTTGTTAATTATCTTGTTTGTGGTATAATTAGAAATGACCTTTCTTTTCAGGAAAGAAAGAAGTTCCTTGCCATGGTAAAGCACTACGTTTGGGACGAACCATATTTGTTTAAATATTGCCCTGACCAAATCATTAGGAGGTGTGTCCCAGAGAGTGAGCAACAAAGCATTCTAACGTTCAGCCATACATTGGCATGTGGAGGACATTTTGGTGCCAAAAAGACATCTCTAAAGGTTTTACAATCTGGTTTCTTTTGGCCTACTTTATTCAAAGATGCTTTTGATTTTTGTTCTAAGTGTGATAGGTGCCAGAAAATGGGGAACATTAGCCGAAGAAATGAGATGCCATTGAACAACATTTTGGTGGTGGAGCTCTTTGATGTTTGGGGAATCGATTTCATGGGACCATTTCCATCCTCTTTTGGTTACTTATACATATTAGTGGCAGTAGATTATGTATCCAAATGGGTTGAAGCCATTGCTACAATAACTAATGATCATAAGGTTGTTTTGAATTTTCTTAAAGATGTGATTTTTTGTAGGTTTGGAACCCCAAGAGCTATTATTAGTGATGGTGGCAGCCATTTCTGCAACAAACCCTTTGAATCCTTGATGAAGAAGTACAACATCAACCACAAAGTGGCAACCCCGTACCATCCTCAAACCTCAGGACAAGTGGAGATTAGCAATAGGGAGATCAAGAACATTTTGATGAAGACCGTAAGCCCTACAAGGAAGGATTGGTCACTGAGGTTGAATGATGCACTATGGGCATATAGAACAGCATATAAGACCCCCATTGGCATGAGTCCTTATCGCCTTGTGTTTGGGAAAGCTTGTCATTTGCCAATAGAGCTCGAACACCGTGCATATTGGGCCATCAAGAAGTTCAACTTTGATTACAAGGATGCTGGAATAGCAAGGAAGCTCCAACTTAATGAGTTGGAAGAACTCAGAAATGAAGCATATGAGAATGCCAAAATCTACAAGGAACGGACTAAGCTCTATCATGACAAGGCCATCCTACGGAAGGAGTTTCACCAAGGTATGAAAGTACTGTTGTATGACTCACGTTTGAGACTTTTTCCAGGTAAATTGAAGTCTAGGTGGGTGAGACCATTTAAAGTGCTGCAAACATTTCCCCACGGAGCTGTGGAGATAGAGAACATGAAGAATGACACCTCTTTTAAAGTCAATGGGCAGCGATTGAAACCATATTTGGAGAAAGTGGAGGAAGAACAAGTTTATCAAGTTGTAGATTTTCTTGAGTTTACAACACTGTGAACAAGCTACCATGTCTTGCCTAGACATTAAATAAAGCGCTTACTAGGAGGCAACCTAGTGTGGTTTGTGTTCTTTCCTCATTTTGTGTTTATGTTGTCACCATTCCATATTCTTTGCCTACTTGCATTACATACAATTTTAAGCATCGAGGACAATGCTTTGGTTAGGTTTGGGTGTGGGATGGAAGGTTTGTGTTTTTTTTTTTTTTTTTTTTTTTTTTTTTTTTGTGTTAGTTGTGTTAGTTTTGGTTAAGTGTGTTTTTGCTTACTAATACGAATGTATATGAGGGCTATGTTTGTAGACAAACTATTGGGTTGCTATGAAAAAGGGTTTTATGACACGGGACATGTCATAACTTTCGAAGGGGTGTTTATTTTTTAAGTTCATGTCGGAGCACAAAGGTATGCCGCCTCCCCGAATTTCAATTTTCTTTTATACTAATATGTTGTTAATGATTCAGGCATCCACTCTAGAATTTAAACCATTACCGGATCATTTCAAGTATCACCCTCCATTCAAAGATCAATTCCATGCCGTTTGATTTGATTAAAAAAAAAAAAAAAAAAAAAAAAAAGAATAAAAATAAACATGGCAGAAAGATGGAGCCTTCACAGAGGATGTTTACGTGAAGCCCCACTACGAGGCGTCGAAGCGGAAGGCATAGAAGCGGAAGGCATAGAAGCGGGAGGCATAGAAGCGGAAGGCATCGGAGCTAGAGCATTCCAGGCTTCAATACTTGGCCAAACGCTGGATGACCCAGGAAAAAGGTGCCTCTGGAGATAAGCCGCAAGCCTTTGACGGTCACTGTGAATTCGACCCTCAGATTCTTGCAGCTCATCAAGCTTCCTCTTCATGCCCGACGAATAGTTATTTGCAAGCACATGCAAACTTCTATTCTCGTACTTAAGCTGCTGGATCTCTTGCTTAAGACTTTCCACCTCTGCCATCAATGATTCCACCTGACGGGAGCGGGCAAGCAGGCGTTGGCCCATGTTAGACACAGAGCTCGCACACTGAACACTAAGTGCGAGGGACTCTTGAACGGCCAACTCATCGGACCGTCCTGACAGCAGCCTACTATCTTTTGGAGTGAGGAGGTTCCTAGCTACTATTGTAGCTGTTGTGGCGTCCTGCATCACGGAGTCTTCACCTGTAAGAAGACCGTTAGAAGATAAAAAAGAAGGGCGCCATACATTACCTTGACGGGGCGCAACCGGATCGCTGCTGAGACTCAAATCTAAGCTAAGGTTCGATGAGTTTGCCATTTTTTCAAAAGTGTTCAAAGAGAAGGGGTGGATGGAGTAAATTTTCAAAGTGCCGGGGACGATTTTCAAGAATGGGAGATCTTCAGAGTGTGTATGTTGGCGGTGATCGATAGCTCTATAAAAAGCCAAGGCGACGCGTCCACCGATTCAAAGAGCCGGATTTTCCGGCGTAATTTAGGCGACGCTTTCTCTGCTTTTCAGAAGATGCGTTCAACTTTGTCAAAATATTTCTGACAAAGCTGAAAACACGTGGAGACCATCATCGCAACTACACATCTTTAGCCGACAAGCGCAAAGTTCGGCGACGCTTTCTCTGCTTTTCAGAAGACGCGTGCAGCTTTGTCAAAAGGAGCCGCATCTGCACTACTACGTGTCGTTCAGAAAGCGAAGGGGCGCCTGCTCAGAAATCGAAGAGGCGTCTTCAAAGATCGAAGAGGCGCGACTATTTCAAAAAGCCGGATTTGCGGGATCAAAACATTTGTCGACAAGGGTAAAAGAACAGTACCACCACTTGCTATTATCTCTATATATGTCGACCTTCATCTTTTATGGCAAGGCAGACCTGAAGAAAATGCCCAGTTCTTCCTCACCTCTGAGGCCGCAAAGCCTTTCGAAATACTCATTTTTTTCTTCTTCCCCAAAGATGATACCAGATGCCTGGAGTACAGATGACCCAGGAGGAAACAGGACAACAAATACATGTGCTGATTCATTCACCGCTTCTTCAAAAGCAAAGGTATCTCATATCATCAAGGTCAAAAGCAAAAGTATCTCATATCATGCTCTTTCCCTGTCTTTTTCTTTGTCCTTGTTCTTACTCACATGGCAAAGTGAAAGAAGCAATCAACCGGCACTTGGAGTTAGTCTTTCGATCTGGAGCCGACTGCCTGGAATCTATTCCTGGTTGCTTACCTAGCGTTGCTCTCGAGTAGTCATCTTCAACGGTTGATACACTTCCAGAGAAGGGACCACTTCTGCAAAGATTGAACAAAGAAACAGACAAAAAGAGTAAGCTCAGACCTTCGGGGAAGACCAAAAGAATCCTGCTGCCCAGTTCAAGAGTAGCACAAAGGAAAATCAATGATGGGCGGAAACCAGTCCAGTTCAAGAGTAAGCCTGTGGAATCACCAAGATCATGCCTCAATACAATCACCAAGGAGAAGAGGGAATATACACTCCATAACCAGATTTGCGTCCCTAAACTCTTCTCTTTGTTAGTTACATTCTGCCATGTTTAGTATGTTTAGTTGCTTTTTGTGTGTTTACTTATGTTTTGTGTGAATCTATCCTTAAAACATTGAGGACAATGTTTGATTTAAGTGTGGGAGGGGTAACTAAGTATATTTAATGCAAATTTGTTGGATTTTGTCGCCCATAACTTTGAAATGTTGTTCCTTGCTGTTTTAAAGTGTTTTTAGTGTGTTTTGATGTGTTTTAGTGTCATATAACAGAAAACCTTAGAAAAATGCGAAAATTTTTGAAAAATACCAAAAAGAGTCGTTTTTGAGTCATTTTTGTGTGTTTGTGTCTTAGGGTACCTTCCAACATAAAAATGATATGGATTTGGTTTGTAATTGCATGACTGTTAAAGAGAGTTATAAACATGGATGAAAGTTTGATTTACTCTTGGTATATGCTTGGTAATGGTTATAATGTATGACTTCACATGCAATCATAAAAGAAAAATTCGTTTTTGTAACATGCTTGAAGGAAGGAACTCAAACAAACGCTACAACCCTGTGAAACTCGAGCCATTACCTTCTTTGGAGAGTTATTTTCTGTGATTCTTTGTTTTCTAAAGTTGTTGCATGATCTCATTATTCCTTGCTTGGTTGCTACTTAGAATGCAATTGTATCATGATAGAACTAAATGCTAGAACTTATATCCGTTTCATTCAAAGCATGACATTGAATTGCATAACATATATCAAGATGAAGTTGTGTAGTTGCCACCATAACCAAATAGCCTTACTTCCCATATTTCGTATTTGTTGTAAGTTTTAACCCCGTTGAGCCTCGTTTAGCCTATTTTCTTTGCTAACCACATCACCCCTTACCTAGCCTAGAGTAGGACTTTCCTATACCCTTGTTCTTAAAGTATAGTGAGCATGACTTAAATGAATTCCTTTTGAGTTACATTATGCAAGAAAATGAGTGTGGGGGAGTAAAAGTTTGTTCTTACGTTTATATGTATGTTTTGAGATTCAAAAGAAAAAGAAGAAGAAGAAAAGAAAAAAAAAAGGAGTGAAAATAAGTAAGAATGAACTCACGAGCGTTGATGGTTAAAGAAAGGGTCCAAAAAGTTGAATATGGCCCTAAGTTTTGTGTGACTTTCCCTTGGGTGTTCAAAGTTGACTTCTGCGTTCTTAAGGGAATTCTAAGTGCCTAATTCAATACTTTGCTCACTATTGCTTTAAGAATGTTTGTTTATCCTTCACCTTTCATTGTTAGCCAATACTTTAGCCCCGTTACAACCCTTTGACTTCTATCTTGATCGTTATGTGTTCAATAATGTGGAGTTTGGAATTGATATGAGCTTATGGAATCACTGGTTCTCATTTTAAGTAGTAGCATTCCATTCATGAGATCATATTCATGTCATTATCGTAAATCCAGAAAATGCTTTCTTTGTTATAACATATGTGAGGTACTAGTCTTTCATGTTTACATCAATCTCTCACATATAACTAGTGTAGGGTGTGTAGTCAGAAAATCTGTGTGAAAAACGAGTGCATATCTTGTAAGGATTTGAGCAAATTCTCTAAGGCATGTTACTACTTTCGAAATGTGTTTTAAATGCTTAAATGAGAACTAGTATGTTGTGACTATGAGTAAGAATGTACTTAAATGTAAAGATGGCTAAAATCTATGGGAATGATGATTTTTAACTTGTCATGTGCATTGGAAATCCCTAAGACGATTGTTGGAAGGTTTAGGTTGTGTTTTACTTGTTTTGTTTTGTTTCGTTTTGTTTTGTTTTTCTGTTTTGCTCGAGGACTAGCAAAAGCTAAGTGTGGGGGTATTTGATAGGAGCATATTCATGCGACTTAAATGGCTTGTTCTCGTACATTTACGTTATGTTTCTTTAGTTATTTTAGTCCTTTATGCTTCTTTTGTGTGTTTTCAGGATCATAAGACGTGTTTGACGAAAGGATGCATTATGGAGTGTTTTGGGGCCTTTTGGAGCACTATTGGGCTAAGGATGGATAGCTTATGCTTGGAGCCCAAGTGTTGGATGAAATTGAAGGCCTTGTATGCACTTGAGGACACAAAACAATGGCCCTAACCCAATTACTTTCACCTTGCCGTGGGTTTAACACAAACACCATTCCTTGCCATGCAAGGGGGAGCAAATTGGGTCCATTTCATGCACTTAAACCCTAGCCCAATTACACAACATTGCAGCCACATGCACCAAAAACTACTCAATGTCGTGGCTACCCATCCCATTTCCAACATTCCACATGCTTTCACAACCCAATTCACATGCATATTCATCCACCTTTCTCCCAAAAACCGTGCATGCATTCATTATTCATTCACTTTGCATTCCCTTTGCATTTCAACCCACATGCAGCCACATATTCATTCACTTAATCATTAAGCCACACATTCACACACATGCAACCAAAACAATTCCATGCCGTGCATCCCTTTGTTCCAGCCATTTCCAACACACATGCACCCAAACAAAGCCAACCTAGCTAACCCTACATGCATTTTTTTATTCACTCTTCATCATTGCATTTTCACCACCATTTACACACACATGCATCCTGAAATCCTTGCCGTGCCTTCCCCTTAGATTTTCAGCAACTTCTCTTCATCATTACACCACAAATCACCCACATGCAATCTTAATCATTCATCCATTTCACCACAAATCCTTCTTTGCCGTGCACATGGTCTTCCCTTTTTCAATTCCAGCTTACACATGCACAACAACCTGCCATCATTCACAAAACACATTCTCCCTTCTCTTTGCCGTGGGTTTCCCTTGCCTTTCCAGCATCCCCTTTTGCATTTCTAGCTGCCACTCACATGCATTCACATGCATTTCCAGCACCAAAACAGCATTCACATGCATTTGCAGCATCATTAACACCCTTGCCGTGGCCTTCAAACACCATTCCAGCACATACACATGCACACACATGCAATTTCAGCTTTCACATGCTTTCCTAGCTGTTTTTCCACCACATTCCAGCCACAAATGCTTAAACAAACAGCCATATACACCTCCATTCTTCCTATAAATACCCTTGCATTCCCATTACCTAAATATCTCATTTTTCATACACAAGATACCACAAACACTTCCCCTTTGCCGCAAATCCCCTTCCATTTCTACACAATCTCTTCTCGGCTTCATTCCATTCCATACACTCTCCCATTCACAGAAACCATTCAACCTTAGCCGCTCCACCTTCATTTACAACACACTTGGAGCACCACACCGAAGGCAACTCTTAAGGGATTTCGACATCAGTTTTGCTTCAAGGGTTTCTTCTTCTTAATCCTATGTTCACTCATGTTATATATTTTTATGTCAAACCTTTTGTAAACATGAAGTGTAACTAATCTCTCTCTAGGGATTCGATGTAGCCTTGCAAGATTGCCATGTAGTTAATTCAGAATTCTCATTTAATCTATCTATTTCTTGTTTCATTCTCCGATTTAATTGTGACTTAGTGTGTTGATTTTAATGCTTGATCATCATTTGAATTAACCACAAGTTGTTTAGCCAAGATTAAAGCACACATCATGCATAATCTTGGTGGATATGTGAATGAATGAAGGGAATGTTTTGCAAACATTCTGCCGAGTGTTCCCTTTGGTTTTGTGAAAGTTTCTTGTGCACTACATATTCTTGATTAGGAACCAAAGTTGCACATCACAATTAGGCTCATGATTAGAGACATTTGATCAAATCCACACATCATATGGTTGATCATATTAAAGTGAAACAAACTCAAGAAATAGGTAGATGACTGAGTATAAACTGATTTAACAAACATGGCCTTGGGTTAGCAATGGTAAAATCGAATCCCTAGCTTCATCTCCATTGGTACTATCTCATTTTATTAGTTGTTGATTCATTTATTTGTGTTTACTTCATTTCCTTATGCTTTCAAGTTACAACAACAAATCTACCTACATTGATTAGTTTTATTTCTCTAGTAAAGAGTTCTTGCAAAACAAGTGATTATATAGGTCCAATTAGTCCCTGTGGATTCGACACCCTTACTTGTGCCATTATACTAAACATATTCTAGCACGAAGAAGGAAAACATCAATCAGTACCTCATAACCAACTACATATTATGCCAAAATCTTGCACCTGGACGTCAAACTTTGGTGAATAATATGAAATCTATTCAAGTTCCAACCCGAGTGGAGGAAGTTCGGAATAATCCAAAGTAGGCAAAGGCAATGGATGAAGAGATGTTGGTGCTACAGAAAAACAATACATGGAAAGTGATGGAGCTACCCAAGGGAAAAAGCCTGTTGGATGTCGTTGAGTGTTTACAATTAAATACAAGGCTGACAGATCAATTGATAGATATAAGGCAAGGTTGGTAGCAAAATGATATACTCAAACGTATGATGTGAATTACCAAGATACTTTTTCTCCAGTGGCCAAGGTGAATATGGTATGTGTTCTTATTTCTTCAACTGCAAATATGGATTGGCCATTAAAACAGTTTGACGTGAAAAATGCTTTTCTTCATGGTTATTTGGAAGAAGAAGTGTATATGGATTTTCCTCCGGGATGTGATCCTAGTGGGAAGACCAGAGTATGCCAACTACATAAGTCACTCTATGGGCTTAAGCAGTCACCATGTGCATGGTTTAATAGGTTTACTCAAGCTATGAAGAACAATGGGTCTTGTCAGTCATTCTGATCACACGTTATTTGTGAAACATAAGCAGGACAAAGTGATTGCATTGATTATCTATGTAGATAATATGATTATAATAGGAGATGATTATGAGGAAGTTTTAAAGTTGCAAAGAAACCTTTATGCCGAGTTCAAGATGAAAAACTTAAAGGATTTGAAGTATTTTCTTCGAGTTGAAGTTGCTCGCTCATCCAAAGGTATCTTCTTGTCTCAACGTAAATATGTTCTGGATTTATTAAAGGAGACTGGTATGCTAGGGTGTAAGCCTATGGACATTCCTGTTGTGGAAAAACATCATCTGGGGTTGTATCCGAATAAAAAACCGGTGCATAAAGGCAGATATCAGAGACTTGTAGGGAGATTGATTTATTTGGCTCATACTCGTTTGGATATTGCCTATGTTGTGAGTGTTGTGATGCACTTACCTAGTGTGGATCACATGGCTGCGGTCATGCGCTTTTAAGCATATTTAAAGTCTGCACCAGGAAAAGGAATATTGTATGGAAGACATGGGCGTTTGAAGATCGAAGCTTTTACTGATGTAGATTGGGCAGTTGATGTGACTGATAGGCGTTCCACTCCTGGGTATTTCACATTTGTTGGAGAAAATTTGGTTACATGGCGAAGTAAGAAACATAAAGCGGTATCTCGGTCATCATCTGAAGTCGAGTACAGAGGTATGGCTCAGGGGGTTTGTGAGATTCTTTGGTTACGTAGACTTATTTGGGGTCTTAGGTTCAAGCCAAAGGAGACTATGAAATTATATTGTGATAATAATAAGTTAGCAAGAGACATAGCATACAATCTGGTATAAAATGATAGAACGAAGCATGTGGAAGTTGATTGACATTTTATTAACAAGAAGCTTGAGAAGAAGATTGTATCTATACTGTTTGTAAATTCTAAGGAGCAACTCGCGGATGTCCTTACTCATGCTGTGTGCAGTAGAACATTTGGCGACTCACTTGGCAAGTTGGGCATGTGTGATATCTATGCACCAACTTGAGGGAGAGTGTAAACGTGAGCTATTTTAAAAGGGGCATGCATAGATTATGTGTCCTTTATTAGGAAGGATATATTTTGTGTCCTTTATTGTTTCCTTGTAGTACAAGAACTGTATATCAATATATCTTTGATTATGTAATACAATGAGAATTGAGCTGTAAAAATTCTATTGAAAATCAAATCGTGTACCTCTAGGTCATGGAACCAAGTATCCTCGTATTTTGGGGTATGATCATCACAAACTACATAAATACACTTGCCATGAGCGTCTCGATACTCGTATTGTAACTTTGGTTGAAACTTCATTTGAAACTCACTTGGTTGAATTACCATAGAATGTTGGTGCATTTGATTTGATGCAGGCTCGACGAAATTTATTTGTCTCCTACAACGATGTCAACTTCTTCTGTGAAGATATATTTTGACCTTCATATAGGACTATTTGTGAGCCATAAACCTTCTCGTCAACAAGGAGATCAACAGGCAACTCGTCCTCTGTATCAGATTCTAATATTGATTGTTCTCCCTCAATATATTCGGGGCCCTCTATGACATCCGTAAGCCGTTGATGTTCTTCATCACGACCTCACATTTCAGATTCTTTTGAAATCATGTTTGGAGCTTGATTCCTTATAGTTGAATAATTGTCAAAATTATCTATACGGGTGTTTTCAACACCTTTTCACTTTTTGTATTATTATTATGTTACCGTTTGAATAATTAGCATTCTTAATCGGAGCTAAAATTGTGCCATTATTAATTGCTTCATCTTCCACCAAGATCTAATTCGATCTTTGCCTTGCCACCCTCGACTTTCTTAAAATTCATCTCACTAATTAGTATCACGACCCTATTTCTTACAAGTTTTATTTATGTCAAGTTTGAACGAAGCCTATTTCACCTTCTTTTTCTTTCGAGAATCTCTTTTACAATAAAATAGTGCTACAATTCCCAAATCGAGTCCAAAAACTTATCGATGGCTGGGATTCCATCAAAATAAGTGACTTTTGAATAAAATTCTTCAACCGAAGTACAAACCAGATTGTTGATGCATTCTTCCATGACCACAAATTTTCGACTCACATATGCAAAACTTGTGAGGGGAGTGACAACTTTGCCATCGTTATTCATGGAATGTCAACTGGCACAACAAAAATTATAGATAAAAAGGATCACAAGTGGTCACCCTTGAATAAATTTTTGGAACACTTAAAAAATTGAGAAACATGCTTGAATTTTAATTAATAATGTGAAAATTACAAACCTAAGGCCAACATGACCTATTTATAATGTCATTTAATCCTAAAGTCCTTAGGAATCCAAATAGGAAAGGAATTAAACAAATAACAAAATAAAAAAAAGATCTCAAAACGTTACAACCGAATTAAACACATTTAATGACATAATTTGTCCCAATCACCAGTAGAAAAAATGATTTGAGCGACCAAATTTTAGGCGACGAAAGGAAACTCGTCGCGCAAAACAGGTTAACGCGACAAATATACAATTTCGTCGCGCAAAGGTTCGCAGAAAAACGTGCGAATGCACAGTCAAAAAACAGATACGGTGTGTGTCACTTTGCGCAACCAATGTTTCGTTGTGCAAAGGTTCACACATTTACCAGACTGTCAGTTGTTTAGTCAAAGTGTTGAATTCGGTATTTACTCCATGGTTTTGCACGATTCCTTTAAATTGACAGTTTGACTTAGTCTCAACACAATTTAATCAGAAAACTCTTTACTTTCACTGAATTATTATTCCAATTTTTGTTTGTTTTGTTTGTATGCGATGGTAAACTCTAGTGGTCATTCGTCAAAAAGAGTTCAAGGTGAAGGTCCTGAGAAAGGTAATACGTACTAAATTTTATTGGTTGTGTAAATTAATTAAATATTTAAGTAGACTAATATAAGTTTTTATTTTGTTGGTAGACAAGAAAAAGAAGAGAGCTGCGACATGCGTTCGATACACTTCTTCTGCTAGGAACCACTACTGAATCATTTACGCAGAATTAGTAGGATATGAGAAGTTGGATATGGTGAACAAGTTTAGGGTCGACGTCAGGGTATTGGTGCATGACAGATGCGGAGTGAATTGGGAGTCTTGGAGAGACGTCTCCGAGGAGATAAAGACAATGACACGCCCGACCTTGATATTCACCAAACACCAGGGTAGGCACGTACTGGCCGACAGGTGACGAAGCCATATTAGGATGCCTGAGAACTAGAAACAATTAATTGACATAAATAAAACTTGTAAATTTAGCTATAATGAATATGCAATTGTAGAACGTTTTTAGCGCATACAACTAATCCGAGGCACTAAAAATGAATAACATAAATTGAATGAACAAAAAGGATGGGTCCTACACCGAGAGGACCTGAAGATGCCGATGTGGGAGTGCCTTGACGCTGGGATTGTACGCCTCGATTCTAAGTCATGAAGGGGTGCAAAACAAAACATGAGTGTACCAAGTTGATGTATAAGTAATACAAAAACAGTTAATCTTTAAAGTACTAACCCCCAAGTTTAGAAAACTCATATATCATAATAAGTAATAGGTTTTTCCGAAAACCCTAGCATGCCATGGAACCTTTCATAAGACATATATCGTATATAGGGTGCTTAGTAGTAGTAGTACAAGGCGCACACACACACACACACACACACACACACATATCTTCATTCGCCTGAAGACACTACATCTCCTGGCTGAAGCCACCAACTTATGCCCGTAGGCAGTATCATTTGCCCATAGGCCTTAAATCACCCGACCGAAGCCAATTAATGATTTCATTCGCCCGTAGGCAGTTCGTATGAATAACCACTAAGTAAGCACATAAAAACATTAACATAATATTTCTAATATATATATATATATATATGTATGTATATATATATATATATGTATGTATATATCTCAAATCGGAGCTCAGTAACTAATATGTCATATCATAAAATCACGTTCATAAGTAGGTATATAGTCATCAATCATATATACCACAAAGAACGTAAAGTCGATAAAGCATAATATATCATAAAGTGTATATCCAATTTACTCATAAACATTTCATAAAACGTAACCAACAAATCATGATTTTCATGTATGTATTTCTAATAGTAAAATATACATTTTATAAGGGGTCCACTCATAGATACTTTGTCGTCGAAGAGCCGTGCAAGCTAGAGAAGACGGAAATACCATAAACAATTGCACCTAAGCACATAAAGGGTCCAATTAATAAAACTCTACTGTAAAGATTGAATTTCAGAAATGGACGTCATAAACAGATTTAGGATGTCAAAAAACATAAGGAGGGACCTTGGGTACCCCCACGCGCCGATTTGGGTCGCCGGAAAGTTGACCGGAAAAGTCACTGGCGCTGTTGTGGTCATTACCGTCCACGGCGGCGGAGTATAGTACCTCTCGTGAAGGCTTGTGTACTCCACGCACTGGCCAAGACATGCACCCATGCACCCCCACGCATAGGCCTACGCTCCACTCACACGCTGGTCAGGGTTCTGGGTTACAAGGTTGGGTCTAGGGTCATTGGCCCAAAGATTTGGGCTGGGTAGCTAGAACTGGACTTGGGTTCTATGGGTTTGGGCTCATATTGGGTTACGAGTTTTGGGCTATCGGGTTGGATCGACCTGATTTTTAGACCGGATTCACGAAGAAGGAAGCCGGAGCTTCCGAAGCTCCAATCAACCCTGATTCTCAACCATGACCTACGATTTACTTACCAAAATGGAGACAAACAAGTGTAGATTAAGGTGATACCTTTGGTTTCCCTGGTCATGGTCGGAGTTGGTCGGAAAACAGTCTGGAAATCATAGCATTCTCATGGAATGTGGGGAAAACTCCCCGAGTCGTTTTATGCATCCAACGACCACCAAAACAACTCAAAATTGTCCCAAACTCACATATAAACACTATACAAGAGATTCTAGGGGCTTACCTACGTCAAGGGTTAGTCGTAGAAGGAGGTGCACAATGGTGCAGCCACGATGCAATGAGATATGACAAGGTTGATGGTGTCCTTCCTTCATTCCATGCTTCGTGGAACTCGCAGGGTTAAAGGGTGAAGGTGGTGAGTGGTGTTGTCGTCGTTGTAAAGGTGTATGCGTGTGTGGTGCTCAGGGGAAATGAGAGGATGTAGCGAAAAAGGGAAGGAGAGAGAGAGAGAGAGATCCAAGAGTTGTCACGGGGAGGAGGGAAGAGAGAGGATGAAACGTTAGGCCAGGGGGACAAAAACCAAAGGGTAGGCCCCCTTAGGCACACCAAATAAGACCCAAACAGCAACCCATTCAAAATATCTAGCCCAATCTAGAGAAAATTACCAATATACCCTTTCAATAAAAAATCTGTAAAATTATTCGGGATGAGTTATAACAATTTACCCCTGTTAAGAAAATTTCATCCCAAAATTTGAAATAACGTACCATACATAAATACTCGAAAATAGGAAATGATATATGTATAGAGAAGAAATCAAGTCAGAGTGGTTGCATAAAAAAGAATATGCCACACTGTCGCGAGTGGGTTGCAAAAATCGTCCTTCATGCCTCCAAGCTCCTACTTTCTTCCCACATCAACATAATCGTAGAAACATATTTTATAAAGATATAAAGTCGAAATTGTATAATAACGTAAGGTCAAGAATAGATAAGTATAAAACGATAACGTCAGAATAGGTACATACTAACATAGAGGTCGAAAACTAGTATGGAACTTAAAACTGAAACTGGAAAAGACTCAACTAAACATTTGTAAGGTCAAAAATACAAATCTACTACTATAATAAGGTAAGTTAAAATAATTGTACTGAAAATTAAAGTCGAAGGTGAAAGTGGATCTCGCCCAAACATTCATAATGTCACGTACTTCGAGAACAGGTGTGTGTCTTTGGGTCAAGCCCCAACAATAACTAAACAGTAACAACTATCGTAGATGGGTCTACTTGTCCACTTGCTTAACGAACCCAACGAATAAGTTATCGATATTACAGTTGGCCACCCACGATATCGACAACACATTGTTGTCTTGATAAGCAAGTAGTAATTTTCGATCGTCACGCAAGGACTTACGCGACAAAATGTTTGTTGCTACAACCTTTGCGGGATGAGAGTTTGCAATTATGAAATTTACGTAAATATAGATACTAAAGATCTATGTTTACGTAAACTTCTTAATTATAATTAATTACGTATTTAATTGCTATAAATTTTGCATGAAGAAACTTAGTCGCATAGAATTTATGCGACGATCTCCCACAAACACGCTTGTGCGACGAATGTTTCGTCACGCAAAGGTTGTAAAAAATGCGGTTAAGTTTACTGCCATATTTCGAATCTATATGTTTTGCACGACGAATTGTTCGTCGCGTAAGATGGTAAAAAAATGGGAATATTTGGTGTCATATTTCGAACCTATATGTTTTGCGTGATGACTTGTTCATCGCGCAAATTCTTCATCTTTATAATCAGATTCCTCAGGTGCAGAGGCAGAAACTGCAAATTTTGCAGCTGCTGCCTCTGCCATCCTTCCTTACTACTGTATTCAATAAGTGTTTCCGTTATATATTTCAAAAATTTGTTGTGAATTCAAACTAACGCCATTAAATTTGTTGTGTATAGGGTTGGTGTGCATGACAAAATTAGAGGTATATTGTTTGGTTTTTTTAATTAGGAGTTATTTGAATTTACAACAAATTAGATGTGAATAATTAATAAGGGTTGTTAATTTGTATGTTAATTAGAGGTGTATTGTTCCTATTTGGTTTTTGGAAGAAAACCAAAAGTGTACGTCTCGTACAAAATTGTTTTGTGTTGTACTGAGTTACTAGTAATTAACTCTGTACGCGTATTTTCAATAAAAGCTTAGTCTCCCATTCGAGGATTAGTTAGATTTCATGCATGGATGCGAAAGCATGACTGTGGTCCAGTTGATTCTTGAATTGTCCCATTATTTGGACATTTTGGGAATGCCTAGTTATGGGCCTTAGTTTATGGTTGAAGGATTAGGTTTCGATTGTGGGAATTTCGATCACATCTTTTTACGTTCTTCGAGTGCCAGATAGGTATTTTGATATCTATGTCAGCAACTTGAAGAACTGGAGGGAGATGCTGCTGGAATTTTCCCACATTGAAATCTAATCCAATGAAGTCGTAAATTGCATCACATAACTATGAATTCCCAAATGGGATTACGGCCCTAATCGGAGGCATAAGGTGACAATATCTCGTTGGAGTTGTGTATTGATTTCAATTTTATTGTGCTTGCAGATATTATGGACAGACAGTGGATATAGAATCCAAACAGATGTGCACCCATGTACTTGGATGGAATAAATGAGTTTATTGAGTTCGTATCAAGAATTCAGTGTCTATGTAGGAGGTGTAACAACACCTTAAAGGAGATTTTTGAAAAATGTTCGATTCCACTTACTAAGAAATGGGATGACAGACACATATACGACTTAGAATCACCATGGGGAACAATTAGACTATGCTTCGTCGTCAAATGTGACGCGAATGAAAAATGTGGATCCTAACGAACAAGTTACGAATATTATAAATGACACTTTTCCATTTCCCTCAATTAATACGTACGAAGGAGGGGATGATGACGTGCCTGAATTGATGGATAATGAAGCTTTCGAACAATATGAAAAACTGTTAAAAAGTGTGAACCAAGAATTATACCTGGGATGTGAAGACTATTCAGTGTTCACGACCATTATGGAGTTGATGCATGGCAAAATAAAGTATTGAATTTCCAACCAGTGCTTAGACTATTTGTTGGGGGTTATCAAGAGAAGCTGCCAAAGGATAATAGTTTGCCGAAAGATCATAAAAGTACGCAAAAGGTGTTGAATGGTCTGGGATTGAGTTATAAAAAAATTCATGCTTGCAAAAATATTTGTATATTATTCTATAAGGAGAATAAAGCGTTGGACAAATGCCTGGTATGTAATGAGTCGAGGTTCAAAATGACATTGCAAATTGATCGACGAATATTCCATAGAAAGTTATACGTTATTTGCCACTAAATCTGAGGTTGCAACAATTGTATATGTCAACGCATACTGCAAGTGACATGAGATGGCATAAAGAAAGTTGGGTGGATGATGACGTGATGAGGCATCCAGCAGATGGAGAGGCATGGAAAAATTTCGATCTGATGTAACCTGATTTTACAGCTGAGACTCGTAACATTAGGTTGGGACTTGCCACTGACGGATTCAATCCTTTCGGGGTTCTAAACCTATAACACAACACTTGGCCAATATTTTCTTTCCTTATAATTTTTCACCTTGGAAATGCATGAAGAAAAAATATATGATGATTACTTTTTGATCACCAAGGATCCCAGCAAGTCTATTGATGTTTATTTATGGTCGTTGGTTGATAAGCTAAAATATTTATGGGAAAATGGTGTCTGCATGTTTGATAAGTCTACTGAGAAGATGTTCACAATGTGGGGGCAGCAGTGACATGGACAATAAATGATTTTCCGGCATATGCCATGGTTTTTGGGTGGAGACTAAAGGTTATTTTGCATTGTCTAGTTTGTAAGGATGACATCATATTTGGTTGGCATGCCAGAAATGTTTGCTATCTTGGCCATTGGAGATGGTTGCCTTGGGACTATGAGTGGCGTGAGAAGGACAAATAGTTCGACAGCAAAATAGAGCCTCGGCTTAGACCCAGAGAGTGGTCTAGTGACCAAATTTTAAAAAGCTTAACTGTTTGGATTTCGGTCCTTTTGGGAAAATTGTAAATAGGCCCCGACCAACAACTCATCTGGATTAGACCCACAAATCTATATTTTTTGAGCTCTCGTACTGGTCCAAGCTAAAACTGAGACACAACCTCGATGTGATGCATGTTGTGAAAAATATTTTTGACACATTGGTAGGCACAATTCTAGATATTGAGGGTAAGACGAAAGACACTGTTAAAGCTTGTCTCGATCTAGAGCGAATAGGAATACGGCCCCATTTATGGATGAATAGGGATGGCGACATAGCAAGAAGGTTCATTGCTTTTTTTTTTTTTTTTTCACTCAAACCGAAAGACAAAAGAATTTTTGAAGTTTCTATCTTCAGTCAAGTATCCAGATGGGTATGCTTCAAATATTGGCCATTGCGTGAACGTTGAAGGCGGAAAAATTTCAGGACTAAAGAGTCATGATTGCCATGTCATTCGGCAATGTCTACTTCCAGTTGGTATTCGGCACCTATTGCCCAATGATGCTGTGAAGCTTATTATATTGTTGTTTGTATTTTTTTTTCCCAATTGACTACAAGGTCGTTGTGAAAATCAGACATTAATCAGTTGCACCAAGATATTGTCTAAGTCCTCTGCGAGTTCGAACAAATATTTTCTCCAGCTTTCTTCACAAGTATGATCCACGTTATGGTTCACTTGCCAGATAAGACATTGCTTGCTGGATCATTTTGCTATTGATGGATATACCCAATAGAAAGGTACAAACTCATTATTCAAATGTTTATTCAACATCATACAACGTGTTTATCTAATTTATTTGCTAACAGTGTTTGTATTTTTCCAGGCTTCTCGGCAACCTAAAAAAAGGTGTACGAAATAGGGCCAAGCCCGAAGGATCCATTATAGAGGCTTGGGTTGCATACGAGTCCCTTATATTTTGTGGAATGTATCTAAAAGATGTTCAGATGACTTTTAATCGTCTTCAGTGCAATAATGATGAAGGTATGCGAAGGGAGAAATTTTCTGTTTTTGCCCAAGTCGCATGACCCTTTGGCGAGCCTGTTCGAGGGGAGGCATTTACCAAAAAAGATATGGAGGGTTCGCATTGGTTCATGCTAAACAATTGTGATGAGACAATGATTTACCTAGATGAGCATGAACAAATGATGAAGCGGGATTATCTTTCACATCTATATGTGAAGAAGCATCGTGAATTGTTTCCTCAGTGGTTTCTCGAATATGTAAATTTTTTGCGTTTGTATTGAACTTGTTGTAGTAATTTCATCAATATATTCGAAGTGGCTATAACCAAAAGTTATTTTTTGCTATCTTGTTAGGTAAATTAGTTAAAAACATCCAATTCACCCGCTTACACTGAAGAGTTATATAACTTGGCATTTGGTCCTATTCGAGCAGAATTGTACTCCGGTTGCCATGTTAACGGCATCCAATTTTTTGGGGCTGAGTGTGATGACAAGTTGTGTATGCAAAACAACGGTGTCCATGTCTTAGGTGGTGGCAAAAGTATAGAAATTGAGTTTTACGGTAATTATCCAGTGTCGTACAAGTGATGTACAAAGACCGTTACCAAATTATCGTTTTTAAATGCCGATGGTTTGACACAAACCCACATAGGCAGGGAAGTGTTAAAAGGGACCATGGCTTACTCTTAGTCAACACTAAGTACTTCTTTTTTTTTTTTGTTGCTTTTATTCCAAGGGGTTCTAAATTCCCCGAGATAGACGTTTTTAAGGATGTTTATGTTCAACTCGAAGATGAACTTGCCGAGCATCTGCACCTAAGTACTTCTATTCAATTTCCTATTTCACGTTCTCATTCTATCTTATTGTCATAGTCGACGATGGTGGAGAAGAGCCAACCCATTCTTCAGGAGTCTGCCTCCCAGCTTCCCCCGAACACTCCTATCGAGTTCGTGGTTCTGCCCTAGAATGCGGGATTTCAAATCATGACCGAGACCTTGGATGCGACCTTCGTGTGGAGGCTAGGGAAGTATTGTCCGGGGATGGGGCAGGCTCATCAGCGCGCTATTGAGGCCTCATCATCATTGCAACCACGGGGCCCCAGTGTCATTGAATTGACACATAAAGTGGTTGACCTGAGTAGTAAGCTCGCGTTGATTGTTGAGGCCCTCAACTCGAATGGAATCCGCCTTCCACTCAGCGTTGCGGTCCCCTCCACCTCCAAGCCACATAACCCGTTGACCTTTAAGCCTGTCCACCAGCCCGACCGTTATCCTCCCCACCCCAACACATCGACTCGAAACCTGTCTAGTAGCTTGACTTCCAGACTGGTTTCTAGCCCGACCCGCAGACGACCCCATTTAATGACCAAATAGATTATATGTGTCTTTTTTTCTTAGTTTTAAACTTTTTACTTGTATGTACATTTTTATTTGATATATAAATGTCTTTTTTTTCCCTCCATTCATTATAGTTGCAATTTTAATAAAAAAGTAATTATTATTTAAAAAAATTATGTAACCAGAACCCAAAAAAAAAAAAAAAAAAAAAAAAAAAAAAGGAATAAAGGAAAACAATTAAATTAACCAAAAAATTTTTTTTGTGCAACTTCATGTTCGTCGCATAAAGTAGTATCAACATTTTTTTATTTTTTAAGTTAAAATTAATTAAAAAAATTGACACCGCGTAACAAATGCTTGGTCGCATAAAGTTTTTGTGAACTAGTGTCCTATATCAAGTATTCATCTCGAAAACTTGCTAGCTACCAGATCCACCGTCCAATGTATTGTATCCCGTCCAGCTCATTTTGTTGTATCAGGTTACGCACGACAAAATCATTTCGTTCCCTTAAATTCTGCGCGACAACATCTCTGTTGTCGTGCATGTTCATTCTTGCGTGACAAAATTTTTGTTGTCGTCGCGCAAAGTCTATTTTCACCACCCTTGCACGACGAACTTTTTGTAGCATAAATTCCAATGCAATGCTATGCCGCTTTACGTGACGAATTGCCCTTCGTCTCGAAAAGTGTTAAATGTTGTAGTGAATTATGATTGGGCTCATTGGGGATCAATGGGTCTTCTAGATTTTGTCATTTTTTTTTCAAATCCAAATGTTACGAGCCCAAAACTGACGGGCCAAACCAAAGTAGCATTAATTCGAACAACCTGAAAACTCCAAAACATTCACTTTCGGATATGGCATCAACAAATAATCTTTTAACCAGTAACATTCACTTTCGGATAAAATAATCTTTTAACTCGTGAGTTACCAAATCTCCAATCACTTTTCTTAATTAAATAACACTTCCTTCTTTTAACTTTCCTGAGAATAACAGAGTCCATAGGATTTAAGGTATGGAAGCAATGTCTTAAATGAGGTTGAGGTAGGGAGACCATGTATTTGATAGTCACTTAGTCCTTAAATAAAGTTATTAGCCGTTTGGGAAGTCAATTGGACATTGACTACCTAAAAAATTCGTTGTATATTGCATTAAGGCTAGCATGGTCTCGTGCTATGCATGTTGGACACATATTGCTCGTTTGTTGAACAAGTTCACTGAACACCGACTGCCTAAGAAGCTCCCTTAAATCCACTTGAAGATCCATATCGGAAATCTTTGGTCAGAGTAACTGTTGATCAAGCTATGTATGTAAGAACTCCTTCAACACGAGATGCATCATGATGATCATATAGATATCTATATGTGATTTGACATAATTCCATATTACATAAATCTTGATCAAGATATGGATGATAGAAGAACAAAATTGCATCATAACTACAACCAAGGTTCAAAAGAGTATCATCACTAGTCCACGTATATTTCTACTAATTTCACTGATGGGTTTAATTAGAAGAGGTCACACACCTATGGTAGTTCTAGCAACGTTAACCACAATGATGGTTAGATATAATTAATTGCTAATTATATTAGATTAATTATTTGGGCATATTCGACATGTTTTAGATAAATATGTTTTAGGCTTTATTTAATTGAAAATTTAACTTTCCCCTCCAAACTCATTTTTTCTAGCCCCTAGCCCATCATATAATATTTATCCGAATAAAACCTAATGTTTGGAATCCAACTAAGCCACTTACCGAATTAAGTTTGTGTGTCCGGTTTTATATTTTTTGGATCCCAAATACACCCCATCTAAGCCAGCATTGAAAGTTCTTGTAATTTTGTTTTAATTCATCACGTGCATTGAATTTGCCAAGGTCTTGTAGCCATGACATATGGTTCTAGATGGAGGAATTAATTTGGATTTTTTTATTTTATTTTGACAATAAATTTCAATTTGAATATACCTAATTTAGTGTTTATTTTCAACACTATCGATTGTTTAATTTTATGAAAATAATTTACCTACTATGAAAATTAATTTTATGAAAACAATATCTATTGTTTAATTTTATCAAAAATAATTTACGTACAATATAATTACATGAAAGTTAATGTGCCTACTTTTTAAATTTGTAACAAAATAATTTACCTACTGTGAAAATTAATTTTATGAAAACAATATCTATTGTTTAATTTCATGAAAATAATTTACTATAGTATAATTACATGAAAATAATTTACCTACTATGAAATTCATTTTTTGAAAACAATATCTGTTATCTAATTTTATGAAAATAATTTACCTACAGTATAATTACATGAAAATAATTTACCTACTATGAAAATTAATTTTTTGAAAATAATATCTATTGTTTAATTTTATAAAATAATTTACCTATTGTATAATTACATGAAAAAATTTACCTACTATGAAAAATATTTTTTTTTTGAAAACAATATCTATTGTTATTTTATGAAAATAATTTACCAACCGGATAATTACATGAAAATTAATGTGCCTACTTTTTAGTTTTGTAACTAATTTACCTACTTTTTTTTCTTATGATATTAGTATACATAAATGTAGAATATATGTCCGTATATATTTGATCTAATTAGGCTTTAGATTGGAGGAGTTCACACAAAATTAAAGATATATTAAACAAATTAAATGTGACATCCCACATCGCCCAGGGGAGTGATACTTATACGTATATTCCCATCCCTACCTAGCACGAGGCCTTTTGGGAGCTCACTGGCTTCGGGTTCCGTAGGAACTCCGAAGTTAAGCGAGAAGGGGGCTAGAGCAATCCCATGATGGGTGACCCACTAGGAAGTTGCTTGTGAGTTCCCAAAAACAAAACCGTGAGGCAATGGTAAGCCCAAAGCGGACAATATCGTGCTATGGTGGTGGAGCGGGCCTGGGAAGTGATCCGCCCCGGGCCGAGATGTGACAATTGGTATCAGAGCCTAACCCTGGCCGTGGTGTGCCAACGAGGACATCGGGCCCCCAAGAGGGGTGGATTGTGACATCCCACATCGCCCAGGGGAGTGATCCTTATATGTATATTCCCATCCCTACCTAGCACGAGGCCTTTTGGGAGCTCACTGGCTTCGGGTTCTGTAGGAACTCCGAAGTTAAGCGAGAAGGGGGCTAAAGCAATCCCATGATGGGTGACCCACTGGGAAGTTGCTCGTGAGTTCCCAAAAACAAAACCATGAGGGAATGGTAAGCCCAAAGCGGACAATATCGTGCTATGGTGGTGGAGCGGGCCTGGGAAGTGATCCGCCTCGGGCCGGGATGTGACATTAAATGTCTAAAAGAAACGTATAAGAGATTTGGTGGCATGATTTTGTAAATAAACATAAATTCATGGACATCTTTTATCCAACATGACATCATATTTAAAATTTGAGTTTTATTTAGAAGTTATAATATATGTGAGTTTTTGTCTAGAATTTAAGAGTTGCAAAGGCTTAAATCTAAAAAAACCCTTTATTTGATTAAAAGAGATTCAAGTAACAACACAATAGGGCAAGTGAATGGTTTGGGCATGGAACAACCCTACTAGGTGCGGCATTGGGTGTATTGGGTGTATATAAGTACACCTTTTTTCTCTCATATGCTAAATGTAATCAAATCTCCCCTTGGAGAAAACCTTGCGTGCGCCCAACCCTATTGATCTAAGTGGGAGATTTTGTCAACACATTTAAATCAATCACTCCGTCATCCGTACTAGTTTATCTAAGTGGATACTCTCAGATGTTTAATAGTTGGGGAGCTTCGCGTGATCAATCATTAAACGGAAGAACTCAAGGACAACGATAATCCTACTAAGTGATGTACATGTGGCTAAGGATCCATGTAAGTAAATCTCTTTGCCATCTTTCTTTATTTATTTATTGATTACAACTAACCAGATATATAATTGGGATAACATATGGTATCATATTCATTATTTTTTTGTTGGCGTTTAATTATTCAATTAAATTTATTATCACAATACAAGTTTATAGCTTCCTTTGGTTCAAATCAAGATCTCTTCCTTTCTCAACTAAAGTAACTCACATACTCCATTAGACATAACTCGAGACTCATATTTAGCAGTACTTCATCGAGTCACCGCCTTTTGTTTCTTACTCCTCCACGTGGTGACATTAGCTCAAATAAAAGTGAAGCACCCATATGCCAAATATCGACCAATAATTGATCCATCTAACTTTCAACTTTCAAGTGATCACATTTTATCAGGAGCAAACTTCAGATATCTCAAAGTATAGGTTGCAAAATCCATATGAGCTTCACTTGGCAAATACATGAATTTAATTCTCTAAATAAGTTGCCGTAAGTTGGGGGTTTGAGTTTCGTATTTTTGTACATGTTTTATGTCTCTAAAGAATAGAATTCAAAATTCCTTTCTAGGTACAAAAGCCAAAAAAAAAAAAAAAAAAAAAGAAAAAAAGAAAGAAAGAAAAAAAAAACCTAATAAAAAATGCTTCAAAATTTTGAATCTTAACCAAAATCACTTTAATAACTTTACTTAATGATTAGAACAGAAAACAAGATGTTGACTCATGACATGGGCACCATCATCTACCCCAAGTGCCCCATGATCGCTGACTCGTGAATGAAGCCAACCCCCAAGTGCATAACGAGATGATAAGACAGATTTCAGTAAGTATAGAATTTTCTCAATGTATTATTATTTTATTTTACTTTACTTATTTAATGTTTTCTAACTAAGACATTTGTTTTTGTTTTGTTTATTTTAAACCAACTTCAAGATCAACATAGAGGACACGGGGACTGGCGAGTACATAACTAGGCGTGGAAGGAGCAATACAAGGAGTAGAAGTATGAGTTGCACTACTACTACAAGACTTGTGAATCTCCTATGCAGCTTTAATCGATCCATCCAAGGAGTTTCAAGAGAGGATTGGCGAGTGAAAGTGGTAGTGCACTCATTTTCAAAGCCTGGTATTTTTGGTAAATTTTATTTATATTTTAATTCCAATTCCAATTTTTTGTTTTTATTTAAGTTTTATTTATTTATTATTTTTTAATTTACAACGTAAATTGGCGGCAAATAAAGATCACCGGGAAAGGAAGTGTACCTTCATCACTTTGGTTCTCGGTCCCTATCTTATCGGGTTGAAGAACGGTGAGCGAAGGGTTCACATTTCCTAAAAATGGAGGCTTTGGGGGATACGCATGCCAATTACGGCACTAGGTTGTTGACAACATTTACGTAACTATTTCGTTCTACATTATAAATTCCAATTTCATTACACTATAATAATAATAATAATAATAATAATAATAATAATAATGATGATGATGATCGATAATCTTAATTGGTTTATCTTTTTTTTTTTTTTGTAGACTTCTATGACGTAGAAGAAGAACGAGTAAATCGCCAACTTGTCCTAGCAGTAATCACACTCGCCAATAACAGGTGTCTCTACATTGATGATACAAGATTGGCCGATAGAATGCAAAGAATTTTGCGACTTAGGAGCAGGTTGGGTTTGGGACCTTAGGGGGTCTTCTTCTTCATCTAGTTCTTATCCTCCAACCAGGACGTCTTACAAACTGTAGCAGTTGGAGATGGGGCCATCGCATGAAAGAGAAGAAGCTGCATGCCAAAGAGAAAGAGTTACTCGCGAGCGAGCGAGAAGCTGCACGCCAGCGAGAGGAAATGCTTTGACAATACATTGCTGGGACAACCTAAACAATGTCAACTTCTAGCATTCACTTTCCCGACCCTTCAAGCGACCTTCGGGCCCCATTCCACCAGCAGCCTTAGCTAAGTAGTTATACTTAATTAGTTTAGTTTTTATTTTACATACAATTGTACGAATATTTTATTTTTAATATATAATTAAATAATTTTTAAAATTTGTAATTAATTTTAGTCTTTTAGAATAATATAAAGTAGAATTATTGTTATTTAAATTTTGTTTTGGTTTTGAATATTTTAAAAAATTAAAAGGCTTAACCTGATGAATATATTCATTGAGCGAACTTTTATTGTATTTTTTATTTTTTATTTTTGTTTAAAATAGGTGCCCAAGAAAATTCGGTCAAGCTAAATTTTTAAAATTATTTAATTTCGAGAGACGTGACAACAATAGCACAAGATTTATTCATCGAGTAAAGTCGATCAATGCTCATTTACTCGAAAACTTTGTTTCGTTGAGTCAATGTTGTTTGCCTGATGAATGCTTATTTTTTGTCGGGTAAACCTTTGAGCGACGAATTTTGCGCAACCAACTTTTTCCGAAAAAGATTTGTCGCCTAAAGTTTTAGTCGACGAAATCTTATTTGAGCCTACAAAATTAATTCGTCTAGCAAATTATTTTTTGTAGTCAAATAAAATATTTAAAATAATAATAAAATAGGGCCTAAAGTGCGTTGTTCGAAAAATCCCCGTTTGGGTACTAGGCAGCTGGCCATTACCTTGATTGACCCCTATGTGTTCGAAAATTAAAAAAGGACACCTAGACCTGCTTAGGTGCCCGCCTAGACCGCTTTGGTGCCTGCCTAGACCACCTAGGCACCCATCTAGCTCGCAACTCTCATTTAGATAGAAAATAGATAACTTTAATTTGGCAATATATTTTTTTTCCCATAAATTGTAAGAGACTTGTTAATACTTAGATGAACACACATATATTGTATACTTGTTCCCCATGTTTACATTATGTTCTAATAGTTTATAATCTATATGTTATTCTATTTAGTAGTTTATGTATCCAACAAAATTATGTATTTTTAAGTATAAGCAAACATTTATTTATACAATATACAATAAATTTACTTAAATCTACCTAGTTTGTATAGGCACTAGGCCTCAGACTGGCGCCTGACTAGCACCTAACATCTTTTAGAATCTTGCCTAAAAATAATAGATGCTTCATCACTTAAAGAAGACTTTTGTGGATAGTAGCCCTGCACATCCATAAGAAATCTAATGCGGCATGGCCAAGCTTGGAGTTTAACCCATGCTGAATAGATTTTTCATTGTTACAGTGGGCCAAAGGTTTCCTAAGAAATCTCACCCGAAAAGAAAAGAATTGTGTTGCATAATTACTAGAGTAGATGAAATTTTCAAAGTATGTGCGATCTGAGACGAGTAGCCATTTAGGGGTAATATTGTAAAGGACAAAACTTAGTATTCTTAAATTTTGTTATTTCAGTTTTATTTTGCATAGTTGGCTAGTTAGGGTGAGTTGTCAATACAAGATTGTTAATATCTTGTATATAAATACTTGTGTGTAATTAAGTAATGAAAATACAGTTTCCAATATGGTATTCACCGCCAATGTCAACCGACCTTGATGATCCTCTTCGTTTCCCACTTGCCGACCTCTAAAACCTTTTCTAAACCCTAGCTTGCATCAATGGCAGCTGCTTCTCCTTCCTCTGATTCTACCTCTCAAGTTCATCCTGAGCCTCCAGTCACGAATATGTGCCCTAATTCTTCTGCACCATCATTAATTTTCTTCGATCACGATCCAAAACATTGGATCCATGGTTCCAATCAAGCTCACCATCACCAACTATCTCACTTGGAGTGCTCCATTTGCTCCGATTTTCATCCTTTACAACCTCACCAGGATCGTTGACGGCTCTGTCACTGTTCCTCCTAAATTTATTCGCGATTCATCTGGAAATTGCACCTTCATACTCAATCCTGAGTTTGTGACCTAGTATAAGAATGATCAAAACATCTTGACATGGATTGATTCTACTTTCTCTGATTGTTTGATTCCATACACTTTTGGTGTTAATTCTGCTCGGGAGCTCTGGTCTAAGCTTGAATCTAGGATTGCGACAACTTCACAGTCACACATTCACGAGCTCCGTTCTTGTCTTCATAACATCACCAAAGGTGAATCCACTACTGCAATCTATCTCCAGCAAATCAAAGAGATTACTGATGCTCTTGCAAGTGTTGGTGCTCCAGTTGATGATTCTGAACTCATCTCTGTTACCTTGCATGGATTGCATCTTGATTACAATTCATTTGTTGATGCAATTCAATTCCGTCTTGGATCAACAAATCTTGATGAACTTCATGGCATTCTTCTCAGTAAGGAAGTTCAGCTCAACAATCGCAAAAAATCGTCCTCGGCTATAATTCAAGCCTTTCATTCCTTTGCTAGAATTCTTCCTACACCAATTGATTCTCCAATTTCTCAAGCATATATTGCTCAGCATACATCTAATTTCAACTCAAACTAAGGCTGTGGTGTGGATCGTAATTTCTCAAACCCTAGGAATTCGTACAATCAGTGGAACTTCTCTAATTTCAGGAGCAACAACAATAATTAGAGAAATTTCTCTCATAATAATAATAAGAGGTATAACAATCATGGTTGATCTAATTTCATCAACTCTGGCAAAAGGAATTCATGTCGAATTTGTCGACAGTTTGATCATGAGGCTGTTGATTGTCCTCATCGCATGAATCTTACCTATGGCAACAAGAATTCTCAGTCTGCTTATTGTGCTACAAAAATCCTGCACTGCTCCATCTTGGATTCTTGGATCTAGTGCGAGTTCTCATATGACCAACTGTTATGCTAATTTGTAGAATTCTGAAGCCTACAAAAGACCTGAGCAAGTATACATTGACGATGGCAATGGTTTGCCTATTCTCCACTTTGGTTCTTCTACTATTCCTACTTCATCTCATTGCTTTAATTTAAAGAATGTTTTACATGTTCTTGCATTAAAACAAGATTTGCTTTCTGCAAACCAATTCATTCTTGACAATTGGTGCTTCATTCATCTATATCATTTTCACTTTATTATGAAGGATCTTTCTTTGGAGAAGATGTTTTTTAAAGGTTCTGTGCAAGATGGCTTTTATCCATTTCACACATCTTCCTCCATTGCTCATCTTGCTGGTGCTCAGTATGCTTTTATTGCAACATCTAAAGCTTCTCCAGATGTATGACATCAGCGTTTAGGCCATCAATCTTTCAAAATCTTACATAAGATTATTTCTCAATCATGTATTTCAGTTTCTTTTAGCTTAATTAAGTCACTATGTTTACTGTTGGTTTTTCCATCGTCAATACAATTCTGATGTACTTCATACTTTCATTACTTTCAAGTCAATGGTTGAAAATCTATTAAGTGCCAAGATTGTTGCCATTTGATCTGACTTTGGTGAAGAATTTACTAGTTCTCAGTTTTCTTAATTCTTGCAAAAACATGGAATATCTCATCAATTTAGCTATCCTTATGCGTCGAAACAGAGTGGTTATGTTGAAAGGAAGCACATACATCTGGTAGATACTGCAAGAACTCTTCTTGCAACTTCTAAGGTTCCTTATGCATATTGGGTAGATGCCTTTTCTACAGTTGTTTACTTGATCAATCGTATGTCTACTGCTACTAAATGTTCTCCTTGGGAGTCTCTATTTCTCAGATCACCAGAATATTCCACATTAAGGATTTTTGGGTGCATATGCTTTCCTTGGTTAAAGCCTTATATCTCTTGTAAGCTTGACCCCAAGAGTAAATTTTGTGTGTTTTTGAGATACAATTTGCAACGTAAGGGTTACAAATGTTTGGATTTTACTATAGGTAAGATCTATCTCTTAAGAAATGTTCTATTCGATAAGGTTCACTTCCTATTTCATCATCTTCAACCCAATTCAGTATTCTCCACGACTTCATAGGTTAACTCGTCTATGCTTTCGACTCCTACAACCTTAACTTTCACCACTCTTTCTCCTGCAACCAACACTACAACCAACTCTGCCACCAACCCTGCAACCAACCATGTAACCAATCTTGAATCTAACATTGCATCTAATCCTACATCTAATATTATTCTTAATCCTACAACCACCTCTGAAATCACCCCTGCACTCAATCCTCCAAATTAATTCTAACTTTCACCCTATGCAAACTCGGTCCAAAACTAGCATTTATAAACCTAAAGCCTTTGCAGCCATTAAACATCATATTCCATCTCATATATCTCCAAAGTACATCCCATCTGCCTATCTCTAAGCCTCAAAACACCTTCAACCGAGACATGCTATGCAAGAACTTATTGCACTTCTCAACACTGGTACTTGGTCATTAGTTCCTTATATATCTTCACAGAATTTAGTAGGCTGCAAATGGGTATTCTGGATTAAAAAAAAAGAAAAGAAAAGAAAAGCCTGATGGTTCTATAGACAGGTAGCCAAGGGATTCCATCAACATCAAGGCTTGAATTACACATAAACTTTTAGACAATTGCTAAACCAATTACAATTCGATTACTTCTTACAATGGCAGCTAAGTTCAATTAGTTTTTAAATCAATTAGATGTGAGCAATGCTTTTTTGCATGGCAATCTTTCAGAATCTGTGTTCATGATCCAACCTTCTGGATTTGAGGATCCTTTTAAGCTCAATCATGTCTACAAGCTCCAAAAGTCCCTTTATGGTTTAAAACAGGCTCCTCAAGCCTAGTATGAGAAGTTACACAAAGCTTTGTCCTCTCTTGGCTTTCATGGTTCTTAAAATGATCACTCATTATTTGTCAAGAACTCACCTACATTGGTGTTTGTTCTGGTTTATGTAGATGATATTCTTGTCACTTGTCCCAACTCTTAAGCTTGCAAGGATACTATTTCTCAACTTAGTGCACTTTTTCCCATTAAGGATTTGGGTCCTCTCCATTATTTCCTTGGAATTGAAGTCAAAAGATCTAGTTCTAGGATCTTTATTTCTCAAACCAAATATATTTTGGATCTTCTCAAGAAAGCTAACATGGATGGTGCAAAACCATGTATCACTCTTCTCAACACTTCCTCTTTAGGTCATAATTCTCCATTGTTGCAGGATCCAACTGAATACAAGCCTCTAGTTGGTGGTCTTCAATACTTAACTTGGTCTAGGCCGAATTTGTCATTTGCAGTTAATTTGGTTTGTCAATTCATGCAACATCCCAGAGAATCACATTTTAAAGCAATTAGACGGATTCTCAGGTACCTAAAGGGTACTCTTGACCTTGGTCTTTGGTTTCCACAGTCTTCAAAGCCTTTTAGCATCAATGCTTCCTCGGATGCCGATTGGGCATGTTGCCATATAGATAGATGATCCACTGGAGGTTTTTGCATCTTTTTGGGACATTCTATCATAAGATGGAGTGCCAATAAATAGCCAACAGTTGCTTGCTCCTCGACACAAGCTGAGCATAGGTCTCTTGCTAACACTGCTACTGAGATTACTTGGATCTGCAAGTTATTAACTGATGTTGGATTAGTTCTGCCTTGTCCTCCTAAGCTTTGGTGTGATAACATCTCAGCTATATCTTGATGCGAAAATAGTTAAGCACACAAATTAAACCCTCTTTTCGTCAAATTGTAGTATATGTATAAGTAGGGATCGTTCTAGACCGGGGATTAGGAGGGATTGTTAACCACTTGGATTTGACTCAAAAACGTAAAATAACAATATGAAACACTATACTAGACTCAAAGAATGCAAAACTAAACTTTAAAACACTAAAACAAACGAAAAGACTCAAACATCACCCAAAACACTCAAAACTGCCTTAAAATCACTTTCTGGGCAGTTTTGAGCACTTTGGTGAATTTGGACGAATTTGGGAAACAAAATGAAACAAAACACTTATAAACACATGGTTAATGTAATTCTAACTAATCTAACACTTTAAAATAAATGGGGGATTGGTTTTGACGAATTTAAACTAAAACAGAAACTTGGAATTAAAACAGATTCTAAAAACGAAATTGATGAAATTGAATGATGATAAACTAGTTAGAGGGTTCCTTATCCACACATGAACATAAGCATATAAATTGACTCCCAGTTATGACTTCAACAAACGATGAATGACAATGCTCCAAGTTAATTAGGTACGCTTAAATTAACCTTCAGATTTCCCTAGATTCATTGGATTGAATGGGATACGCATTACAACCAAATTATTCCTAATCAAAGTCCCTAACATGGAATACGCATGATAGAGACATTCAACAAAGATCATTAAGTTCAACGGAAATCATAAACATCGACTAGGCATTCATAACTATGGAATACGCATGTTAATCCCGCCTAGGGTTTACTAAACATAATCGTGACTAGCGATCTTTACTACTCATGAATATAAGTTCATAACGATTAGGTGAAATTCCCTTATATCCTAGCATCAAGTTTAGGCATGCAAATTAAGTGTCGACCCTCAACCCACATACATAAACAAGTTCTTAATCAAAACAGAAAAGTAAACCACATCTAAAGTTCATGAATTCATAACTGGAGTAAATCAAATCATAACCAACATATGTACATGGCTTCAAATTCGCCTCTAACTAAAAAGAAATTAGTTCTACATGTTTAACATAATTGAACAACAAGTTAAATTAAACATGAAAACATAAACAAGTTAATAAACTAGACAGAATGTAAATATGAAATTGAAATAGAATGAATGGAATTGAAATGAATGAATGCTAGCTAAGGGGTTCATCTTCACATATGTTACACTTGCATAATAAAATGATTTCCAATTGCATTTCAATAAACCATGAAACTCAACACCCCGGGTTAATTAGGTCTGCTTAAATTAACCGTCAAGTTCTCCTTAAGTTAATGAATTGGATGGGTTAGCGCAACGCAATCCACAACATTCTCCAAAAGTCCTTTACGTGAACAGCACAATAAAGATACAATCAAAGATCATTAAGCATCATGAAAATTATAAGTATTGACGAGGCATTCGTTACTATGGAATACGCATGAAACTTATGCCAAGAATTCGTTTAACGCGATTGTTTATAAGCAACCTCCACTACTTGTGAATATAAGTTCATAACGATTAGGTGAAACTCACTTATATTCTAGCGTCATATTCATGCATGAAAATTAAGCGCGCATTCTCAATAAACATACATAAATAAGTTATCAATCAAACGGTTAAACAAATTGAATCCACAACTTATGAAACGCAATTAGAAGTAATCAAATTAAAATGCAAGCATAAACATATATTCGAATCACCCCCTAGCTAAAGGGGATTTTAGTTCCTCATGGTACAAAACAAAGAGAAATCAAAGAAACACCTAAACATTCCAACAACTCAAACTTGAATTGTATGAACGTTTAGGCACTCTTCTCTTCCTCTTCCTCATTCGTACAAAACAAAGAGTATTGAAATTAAACATTGAAATCAAAGAAACACCTAAACATTCCAACAACTCAAACTTGAATTGTATGAACGTTTAGGCACTCTTCTCTTCCTCTTCGTTGTAGCACAAGGTCTAGGGATAGTTTGATGGTGTGAATGGTTTGGGGAGTGGTGGAAATGGAAGGATGGTGTTTGGATTGTAAGGGAGAGTCACGGCACAAAGATGGTTTGATGGTCTACATTTCTGCAATGGATGAGTGAATATGGAAGAGTGTATGAATGAGTGAATGAGAATGAATGAAAATGAATGAGAATGCAAGGGTTTTTATAGGAGGAGTGGAGGTGTATATGGCTGTTTGTTTAAAATGCATGTGCTTGGTTAATGATAGAAAACAGCTAGGAAAGCATGTGAAAGATGGAATTGCATGTGAAATCTGCCAAGATGCATGTGTTGAATGCTGGAAAGGTAGGGAACTCACGGCATGGGCTTGTTGTTGAAGGGAATGCATGTGATTTGGCAGGAATGAAGGAGATAATGCACGGTTTTGAGAGGAAATGTGCTGAAAATGAATTAAAGGATGCATGTGCAAGGAAGTGGATTTTCTGATGGGAACTCACGGTCAAGGATTGGTGTGATGGTTGAATGAATGATTAAAGTGCATGTGGGTGGAAATGATGAAATGGATGGGAGTGCATGTGGCTTGGGTGCATGTGGAGTGGCTTGTGCATGTGAAGTGATTGCTGAAAATGAATGTGAAATGAAATGATAATGTTTTGCACGGCTAGGTGTTGTGTTTGTTTGAATGTGCATGTGATTAAATTAAAGGATGCAAAGTGAATGAATAATGAATGCATGTGCACGGTTTTTGGGAGAAAGGTGGATGAATGTACATGTGAATTAGGTTGTGAAATCTGATGGAATGATGAAGTGGCTGAAATGATGAAAGAATGAGGGTATGCACGGCAATGCATGTGCAGGTGCAGGAAATGGGAATGAAGGCACGGCAAAGGTGTTTTCTTGCTGGAAATGCATGTGAATGCATGGCATTCGAAGTGATTGTTGTTTGGAAATGAATGTGAAGGCATGTGAAAGCTGGAAATGCATAATTGGTACACGGCAATGATGCTTGTTGGTGCTGGAATTATGGCAGGTTGTGTATGTGTTTGGGAAGAGAATAAATGTATGATGGTGGCTGAATGATTAAAGGGAATGAATGGGAGTGACACTAGGTTGGTTATGCATGTGGAATGTGGCTGAATTGTTGGTGCAATGATGAGATGGAATGCTGGAAAGGTAGATGGTTATGCACGGCAAAGGGGGATGAAATGGCAGCTAGGTTATATGATTAAAGAGTGGGAGTGCATGTGATTAAAGGTGTTGTGTTAGGTGATGGGTGCATGTTAAGTGATAAGTGATAAGTGATGATGATAAGTGATATGATATGTGATGATGATAAGTGGTTATGATATGTGATGATGATAAGTAATGAGAGCATGTGGGTTAATTAATGAAGGAAATGCATGTGCAATGACAATGTGTTAGAATGGAGTGAGGTTATGCATGGCATGATTGGGATTAGGAAAGGTTTAAATGTCCTAAAACTAAAGGGAACAAGGTTCCAACACTTTGGTCTTCAATTAGGTCTTCAATTTCGTCCAACACTTTGGCTCCAAGCATAAGCTATCCATCCTTAGCCCAAAAGTGCTCCAAAAGTCTCCAAAATGCATCTTTTTGCTCCTTTAGCCCTTTGGACCTACAAACACACGAAAATAGCTTAAAGTACTAAAATAACTAAAGAAACATAACGTAAATGCACGAGAACAAGCCATTTAAGTCGCATGAATATGCTCCTATCATATCTCTTGCAAAAAATCCCATTTTTCATGCTCGGACCAAACCTGTGGAAATCAATTACCACTACATTCGAGAGAAAGTTCTTTCCAAGGAAGTCTTTGTTCATTTCATCTGCACTCAAGATCAGATTGCAGACATCTATACCAAGTCTTTGCCTAAGGCTCAATTTCTTCTTCTTAGAGACAAACTTTCACTCAAATTCCCTAAGTTTAGTTTGAGGGGGGATATTAGGGGTAATATTGTAAGGGACAAAACTTAGTATTCTTAAGTTTTGTTATTTCAGTTTTATTTTGCATATTTGGTTAATTAGGGTGAGCTGTCAATACAAGAGTGTTAGTATCTTGTATATAAATACTTGTGTGTAATCTTATTAATTAAGTAATGAAAATACAGTTTCTAATATAGCTGGCCAAACATAAGTCACAAAACAATATCTAGAGGAGCATTAATTGACATGCATAATTAACTATTTCGTTTGTCACTTTTCTTATATATGTCAGCCCTACCCATATATTATGTCCAAGACTTTGCGACGAGTGCCATAGTAAAATTCCAAAAATACAGCACGCGGGTTAGAGAAACAAAATGGACCTGATCAGCTTAAGTATTCACTACATATACATACACACATATACACATAATGATCAGTACTTAAATAGTATTCATAATATAGTGTTTTCAGTTAATTGAATGGCAAGTTTAAAGTTGTTTCTTTCTCTTCCTCTAATTTTCTACCTCCTCCTTCCCTCAACAACCACTGCATGTGATCCCTCAGGAACTGTGGTTTGCAAAGGCCGGTCATACCCGCAATTTACATGCTTGCCGACGGTGGCATCATACACAAGCGCCAAGCTCACACTCACTGATTTCAGCCGAGGGGGAGAAGGCGGAGATCGTTCAGAATGCGAAAATCAATTCCACGACAACAATGAGCTGGTCGTGGCACTATCCACGGGGTGGTATGATGGAGGATCCAGGTGTGGAAGGGTGATAGTAATTTCGGCAAGTAGTGCTACTACCGGGAGAAGTGTAGCGGCGAAAGTGGTAGACGAGTGTGATTCGGTCAGAGGATGTAATAAGGACCATGCAGGTCTACCTCCATGTGGGAACAATATTGTCGATGCCTCTGCGGGTGTGTGGAATGCTTTGGGTCTAAACAAACGTCTAGGGGTTGTGGATGTTAGTTGGATCATGGCCGAATAATTACGAACCAAAATGTATATGACAGTGATACCACGTGGTATGTTGATATGGTATTATGAATCTATACAAATTGTTGATTTTCAAAGTGTGTTTGTATTGTATTTTAATGCATAAGAAACATTACAATGATACAGCACTATATAAGGAGGCTTGAGTAAAGTTCACACTCAATTACACTCCTTGATTTACGCCATAACAGAGCTTAGGAAAGAAAAACAAGAAGTAACCACGTTTTGGAGATTTCCTTAGCATTATCACCTGTAATTATTAAGTCATGAACATAAATCAACATAACCAAGTTTTGAACATATCCAATGCGAACAAACAATGATGAATCTGAATTGCTCCTTTGGAAATCAACACTGTTAAAAACGGAACTTAGCTTGGCATACCAAGCTTGAGGAGATTATTTTAGTCCATACATTAATTTGTGCAGTTTACAAACCAAATCAGCTACATTGCTTTGAGGATGACTTGGTAGCAATTTCGTATAGACTTCCTCAAACATTTGAGTGAATCCACAAGCCACCAGAATTTCTTTATGCCTCTCTATTGATCCATTTGAATTAAATATTATCTTATAGATCCATTTACAACCCACTGCTTTTCTTTTTTCTTTTCTAAGTTTGGTAATGCTCTAGGTTTTGTGTTGATTGAGAGCTTTAAGTTCTTCTCTCATTGCCTCTTTCCACACGTCCTGGCTGTTGGTCTCTAGAAAACTTTGAGGCTCACTATAACTTGAAATGTTGCTGAGGAATGTAGCGTGAGAATGAGTCACTTTTTGGTATGACACAAAGTTGGACATTGAATACTTGGGTTTGTAGGCGACAAAATCCTGAAACCTTGTGGGATGATGTCTATCACGCACAAGATTACGTCGGGGTGCTGCAGGAAGTGTCTCATAAATAATTCTTGGGCCTCACTTTTAAGGTTGTCACCCTCATCATTGATTGTAGCATTAAAAGGTGTGTCTTCATTGTCACTTTTAGTGAAGGATGAGCCATTGTTGATAGGGATGGAAACACCATTTGTTGAAGTATCAGGTGCAATGAGCTTAGTTATTGGTGGAGAAAACAAATTTAGGATACTATTGACCCTAAAAACTACCAAGCCTACGTGGCGCGTAGACTAAGTAATTAATAAGCTAACTACATCCTTCGATTGTGTGCGGGGTGTACCAACTCGTCAGCCGAGCTCGGCCGAGGAGTAAAATGTATTGATATCGCGTTGAGCGCACTGCTAATTTCTTGATCTTGCGATTGCGGCCGAGGAAGGAACACGTCTCAGCCTTTGGGTTCTCGAGCCTGAAGACAAGGCTGCTAGTTCTGCAAAGTTCAATATCAAATTCAGCTTTCAATGTGCCAAATGTAGTAACCTGTAACACTTCACTTCGCCGAGAAGGCTAATGAGATGACCTCCGCCAATAAAGATTCGAAAATCCATCTCGACCGAGACTTGGATATATAACCAGTCGGCCTCGACGCAGTGCTGTTTATCCAAACTGAAGGTACTCCGTGGTCGACTGATTCTACGGCAACAGTGTTGTTTATCTAAACTGAAGATGTGTTGGCGGAAAAAAAATCTCAAGGTTGTTGAGAGGTTTCGCGTAGAGCGAGAGTTTGCGCAGGGCAGTTTTGTGTGTTGAATTGGAGGAGGCTTAGAATGACGCACCCCCTTCTTATTTATAGCAGCCAATCTCGTCACGGCCGAATCAGAACTATACTCGGATTAAGATTCTTTATCCTAATCCAACCAAGTCTCGACCAATCCTTCTTCCATTAAGACTTTGAACCAAACTCTTTATCCGGCCACATTTATTTCTCAAATCTCAGCATCCTCATCCCATTGAGACTCCTTGTTATGCTAAGATTCGACTTTCCATCAGTCTGCCTCATACTAAGACTCGGCCAATCTCAACTGAATGACCCATTAGAATTCACGATAATTCTATAACCATACTGTCGGGCCGAGAACAACTCCTAACTTGGCCCCCACCAATATTTTGGGCCCAAACAGATACACTGCATGTCCTTGACTTGTATCTTCAAGAGACTTGCTGTAATAGGGGTTAGCTTTATGGAATCGAACATCTTTGGACACAATCAATTTTCTCAGTTGAGGATTAAGTACTTATAGCCGTTTGTGTTGATGAGTAAGCGAGAAAAGTACATCTAACAATACTAGGTCTAATTTATCTCGGTGATAAGATTGTACATGAACAAAGTACAAAACAAATGCATCCAAAGACACTAAGGAGTGAGGGATCAATTTTTTCTTACCTATTGATAAGGTAGGCAGTTGCCATGACTCCTTAGGATCAAAATCTCTTTGGCACATTCATTTGTAGCATTAATGCTCTAGTCTTTTCAAGTCACAAATTTTTCTTTCATCTATACCACTTTGTTGAGGTGTGCCAACACAACTTGCTTGATTCATGATGCCATGATTTCTCAAATATTCTATCATGATATGGGACATGTATTCGGTGCCATTGTCAGACCTTAAGGCTTAAATTTGAGAAGAGAAATGGTTTTTAACAAGATAATGAAAATCCTTGAACACTTCTATACTTCATTCTTAGAGTTCAAATGATATAACCATATAACTCTAGAGAAATTATCTACAAAGGTTACAAAGTACTTATACCAACAAAAGATTCACTAGTTGGTCCCCATACATCTGAGTGTTTGTCTTGAATTAAATAGGACTTGGCTTGGAATCCTCTGGGACTACTCTTTGATATGTAATAGAGGCCATCTAAATAAATCCCTTCACCAATCATCTTCTTGGTGACACAATCCTGAAAAATCACATTGTGAGGAGAAAAAAATGGCTAAACAATTCAAGGTATTGGTGATTTTTCCCTTGTAAAGAAGTTGGAATGGAAAGGAATGGACATACAAAGCCATAGACTTAATTTTAACTGATATTAAATTGATTTTCTCTCTTCCTAAAACCCTAGCCCCCTCACCATTTGCCATTGAAACTTGGGAGGGTTTTGATAGTTTTTCAAACTTGCAATGTCCTTCTTTAGTTGAAAAACACGTGCAGCATTGTTCTAGTTCCTGTACATTTTCTTGACAACATTCCCTAGCTGGAATGATGATTTAGACTAGCTAAAAATCTCAACCATTTTACGCTCCATGGAGTTTAGAAGTCACGATACAATCAACTGATCTTTGCTACGCGAATATTCATAGGTTGAAGATAAGGCATCAGGAACTTCAACACTTCCATTTATGAACCCTAGCTTCAACCTTCCCCCTAGCCAAGAGAAATTGCTCTCGACCAAGGCAAGTAGTTAAACTTATTCAACATGACTAAGCTTTACCTTTGATTTGGGTTGACATCAAACTCAGACAGGTTAAAGGAAGAATGAACCTATGAGCTTTCAGCCTTAAACCCAAAAGGATTGTCTTCAGCCATTTTGAAGGGTAAAGACAAACAAACAAACTATAGTATAGTAGGAGCAGGTTAATTTCCCTGCTCAGATATATGTTGATTTTCAAAGTGTGTTTATATTGTATTTTCATTCATAAGAATCATTACACTCATTGATGTACACCATAGCAGATGGCATAAAGAAGATAAACAAAAGCTCTTTGAATTAAGGAGTTGACAACTAATCTAACACTCCTATATAAGTATTGCTAGACACAAGCAAAGTGTAGCCGACTATTAACCACCTAGAGAACAACAATGCCCGGAAGGAAGACAGCTAAGCAGTTGACCAAACCCTAATAACCCAGTTTTACATTGAAACTCTAATATTCTGAGAACCCTAATTAACCACTGGATTTCCAATACAAATTATAACGTGTACTAAATGTAGGGTTGCTGTATTTTATAGCAAGGTAAAACTACTATTTCTAAATTCTTGTGCTTGTTTTATCAGTCTATGAATGTCTTATATGTGTTGCTTTGAAAGTTTTCAGAATTGCATGACTAACAATTTTAACTGGTATTTACTCACTACTGGAAAAAATAACTTAGGAGACAAACAAGAATCGTCCCCCAAAAACACTCGTCACGAAACTATCCACCCGACAAACTTCCATTGGGTAAAATTGTCGTGTCAATACTGTCGTAAATACCTTCTCCCGACGAGATAAACGTCCGTTGGTTAAAAACTTTTCGCCCGACGAATGTTGCGACAACAATCCGGTGGACAATATTGCATTGACCGCGGTTTGACGATGGAACACTTTTCAAACGACGAAAGGTCGATGATCGTGTAAAACCTAATCTTAAATTTCAATCAATTATGTAAGAATTGGCCGTAGAAATTTTCATTGGTTAAGTTCTTTTATCCCGACGGCGACGGTCATCAGATAAGCAGAAAAAAATTAACATTTAATATATTGCCTCTGTTTTCATCGATATAACACAATTCTAGCCGACGACATAGTTGGTCGGGCAAGACTTAATTAAATTTTTTAAAAATAAACAAACTAATTAATCAAACATTAACAAAAATTATTATATTAATTAAAAAAAAAACATTATTTTATTAATATTAAAATATTAAACAATTTTTTTAGTTAAAGTAATAGCCACTCCCATTGGTCCCTTCTATTTTGAAATTCATCGGGCATATAGTTCAAAGCTTCTTCATGACTTCCGTAATCAATATAGTAGGTGCGTAGCTCGAACAACCACTTTTTGAATTTTATTGTCCACAGCTGATCAACAAAATAAAACATAAGTGGTTTATCAAAGTCAATATCGAACTCGGTTTGAAATAGACAAAAAAATAATAATAATAATAAATTAGTAATTATATATAGTAACTAAAATTAATAAAATATTATATGAAAAAATAAAACACTAACTGAGAGTTCTTCCACTAGGTCGTGCTTCGCATTGTAGGGGACGTACTTCTATTCTAGAACGAGTGTTGTGCCTAAAAATCTATTTTAAAAAATAAAAAAAGTGTTGTAGGCACAATTTACTGAACAATTATAGAGGCCATAGAGAAAGAGAAATGTGCGGCAATAATAGAGAGAAGAGAGAGATGTGTAGTTGTGAGGTGTGTTCTATTCCACCCCATTGTGCCTTTATTAATAGTAGTAGGGAAGGTTAATTCCTTACCCTTTAGGATTACAACTCTTAATATGTAATCTACTCCTAATAGGAATATAAGAGATATTCCAAGATATACTAGGATTTACACAATCACATTCCTAATCTAATAGGACTGCAACACTCCTCCTTGAGTGTGTAAATACTCAAGTAAATGGCGCATCAGGTCTTTAGTGATGAAGCAAGTATAGTTAATGAAGTCGTCGGCACAA
This sequence comes from Pyrus communis, assembly GCF_963583255.1. Lineage (NCBI taxonomy): Eukaryota > Viridiplantae > Streptophyta > Magnoliopsida > Rosales > Rosaceae > Pyrus > Pyrus communis. The sequence continues at coordinate 17,829,004 of NC_084810.1, read as the reverse complement.
TGAGCAAATACGAGTCTCAATTCAATGGAAGAATGCATAAAAAGTAAAACTCACAAAACCTCGCTATGGTAAACCCCAAGGTGGGATAAAACTCGTAGACTAAGCATTAAGTCAAAACTATATGTCTTTTGGACACAAGTAGAAGAGCTCACAAGGGTATGATTAGCCCAAGATGGAGCCTCGTTAAAACCTAGTTAGGTAGCAAAAACCCAGTGGGAAAAATGCTCATAATCGTGGGGAAAAAGAGTACATTAAGATTAAGTGAGTAAACTTATGGATACTCCCCCTGAGTTTGACATAACTTCCAAATGAGAACTACAAGCATTGAATATGATTTAGGCATACCAATTCCTCAGACAAGCTTCTGAAAGGTTGACTTCTGCAGTGATGTCGTGTAAAGGTCGGTAAGGTTGTTTGGGATCTGCTTGCATGACTTCAATCTCCTGATGTTTTGCTGATGTCAATGTGGACGCAATAAGTCTTGGCGTTGACTTCGTTGATGTATCATAGCTTGGTCGGATGGATATATGCGACATAATCTTCATGGATCATTGTTGGGACTTAACGATGGATGAAAACACAGCAAGTACTTTGAATATACTCAACAAGAACTTCTAACCATGTCTCACTTGTGGCGTAGTGAAGTGAGGTAAGTCTTGGAACGATTCAAAGATTTCGTAACTAAGGTCATATTGTGGACCTGCAAGATATTGCGATATTCCTGACGGTAAAGACATAACCATTTGGGGATTTTGCCTTGTGTGGGTTTGATAAGTAACCTGCGTTAGTATAACAACAAGGCAAGCATCATTTCGAGGATCATGGGGTTGGATCCGCTAGATGTGCGTTGGGATTTGCTCTCGTAGTACCTTCAGGGTATGTCTTTAATAACAATTCAGTGGTTGCATTTAGGCGCAATTCTGCATCTTTACCAAGATCAATAGTTAAGGAGATGTCCTATCTAAATACAATGAGCTAAGTATAACGAAGCGCAAAGTTGAACTTTAGATATGGAATTTCGGATTCCATAATCTCTTCAAGGATCTCATTTGCATATAACGTATGGACGATCAAAGGTATACTCAAAGGTGACACAGTCAGGGTATAGTTCAACTAGTAGACCAAAATACTGTCAGAACAATGCTTCAACTTCAAGTAAAAGCATAAACAAGTTTTCCCAAGATCCTTCATCTCAAATTCCATCTTCAGGTGCGAGGCAATTTTCTCAAGCTCTTCTGGAGTCTTAGTAAGGTTCGTGTCAATGACATAAACTGTAACTCTAGCAATTTGGAATAAGACTTCATAGTTTAACACGCAAGGGCATAATTCATATCCTTGACTGATCAAATAATCACTTAGACGGGTATACCACATCCGTCGGATTGTAAGTGAACACCTCAAACAAGTTAAGAGGGTGTTTCGTGGTTTGGAATCATTTGAACCAGTCTATGTAATTCTTCGGGAACTTACATGTAAATCTCTGTATCAATATCCTCATGGAGAAACCTTGCACCGTATTTCATAATGTTGCTATCAATCACAGGACGTTTGAGGGAAACCTTGCACCGTAAGGCGTGCACCATATCGCATTATTTCATTCATCTCATAATGCTTCCTTTCCCATTTGTAACATAATAGGGTTACCTTGGGCAGTGTAGGAATGACAGGTCCAAACACACGTTGGTTAGGAATTTGACCTGGATTGTAATTTCGATTGTCCAATCAGTTCTACGCTGCCACTTAATCAACGAAACACGGTTCAATATCGTTGCTTTTCATTTATGTCGGTAGCTATCATATAAGTGAAAACATCATCGATGGTAATCTCATTTCAATTCCATTTAGCTCATCCAAACTAGTATACTGAACCAAGAACTTTAAGTCTCGGGCGTAATCCGGATTAATCTTATGAGATGGAAATGATTTGAGACAGCGATCAAGTATGGATTCATTATTGTACCGTGTCTTCATCTTCTAGGGAAGTGAATCCTACGAATCAAATGATATGTCGTGCTCCAGGCTAAGACAAATTGATTGGCTATCCGTCGGGGTACCGGACCGCCTAACAGGGGCGTCTAAATCGTCCAACAGAGGCGACACACCCTCCAGGGATGTTGACTCGATGTCCGTTAAGTACGTCTTTCATTGCAGGCATGTTTGCAGCTGGTATATGATCTCGTCACTTTAGCTAGATTAGAGGAATGCGTCTGGAGCAATATTCTGAAAGCTAGAATTCCTCGCACTTGCTTATCACACTTGTGTGGTATGGGGATCGAGATGAGACATAGTGGGTAACGTCCACGCAACTTTGTGTCGTTCTATAGGAACGTTGATGTTCTTATCTCCCCCTAACGATGGGAAGACTGTTTCATTAAAGTGACAACCCGCAAATAAGCGGTGAAGAGATCGCATGCAAAGGCTCAAAAAGAGCTAGTGTGAAGGAGAATCATGATCGACAAAAGATACACAACTTTCTTTGAGGACCCATGGTGGTATATTGCGGCGGCGCAACTTGGCACATGGAATACACACCCAAATGCGTAAATACAAAAATCGTCAGGTTTGTACCCCGTAACCAACTGTAACGTCATATAGGTAGGGTGGAAATGGGCCTCAAGGCTGACCAACATAACTACGTACAATGATTGCATAGCTCTAGGCAAAAACTGAAAACTTGGTACGTTCACCAAAATTCAAGCGATCATTTAAATTGAGCTTTATGATCACGAGACGATGCTATTTGGGGTGAACATGGGAATTCGATGTTCAATTATAAACCTAAAACTACATGCAATACTTTATCGAAAATCGTCGATATATACTCTCCGGCATTATCCAGTTTTCCAAACTTTATGGGATAAGTAGAGTGGTGAACCCTTAATCTGCCAAAAGGTTTAGCAGTAATGTGTGTGGACAAATATGTGACTAGTTTGTTAATTCATCAACCAAAACCATAAGTATTTATATGGTCCGCATTTTGGTTGGATTAGTCCACATATATTCCTTTGAATCCACTGTGAAAGGAAAGTCGTGTCGTATCTTTGTGAGGAATGATATAGAAAATCAATTTCCCTAATGAGAGTGTGCTTGTAGGCACAATATCCTTACTTCAGATAAGGAGATGTGTTGTAGCATCATTGTTCGACCTAAGTGTCCCAAAAGGTCGTGCCAAAGCAAGTAAACTGCTCAATCACCAGGCTCCAGGCCGGCCACATGTGGTGTATTCCCAGTTGGGAGACAACCCATTGCCCCCAAATCAAAGCTCTAGGCTCATTTTTGGAGGTTGTGCAAAGATATTTCACTCTATTTTCTTTAGTGCTTTCATTTATGATCATTGTCATCTCGAATATCCTTAAAACTCAACGTCAGGGAGAATTTAAGGTCCCTTAAATGGTGATGCAATGCCATTCATACAACGAGGAGTGTGCCAATGCTCTTAATCAGGTTGGATACACTTGAAGTCGTTATTAGAGATGTGATTTAGGTGTAAAGTTAGTGTGTGTAGTACGCATTCATCCAGACAACTAACTTTCCCACATTCCTACCTAATCACGTGTTTAATTGAATTGGTCACATAAACTTGAATCCAAGAACATGGAAAAATGTTCACAAAGTAAATGGTTTACTAAAGGATTCGGCCAACAAGGTCATCCATGTCAAAATTCTGCTCTTCCAATAATGTTTGGTGGAGCAAAATTAGTCTCACATATTGATTACTAGAATGGTATTCTTCAACAACATTGGTAGGGGCACGAACAGGTGTATAACCAATGATTTATTCAATCGATACGGAAGTAGATTCTGCAAGGTTGAGGTTTGGGAATATTATCTCTTATTCTTGAAGTTTTAGGTCTTAGGTACCAAGGATCATGCTTCGAGCATGATGCCACACCTTGGCAGGCCCTGATTCTACCATATATTTATGGTAATAATTAGATCCGAGAATTTAGTAAACTTCTGCTTTCTACACTACTGCTTCAGAAGTGAGTTAGAAACATGGAATGACGAGAAAAATATTCTCTAGTCAAAATTCGATCAAATTTATAAACTTCAGAATTGTACTTATTCATAGACGTAATCATGGTGTGCTTCAGGAAATGTCATTCATGATTAAACAGTCCGTAGGAACAAGCCAAAGAGCCATGGAATCCTCGTTCAGGAAGTACTTCCATTTTTAATGCTTTGGGCATAAGCCTTCGAATGAAGATCATGGTGGAGGCTTATTCAGCTCTTCCTTGCCATTATTGGTTTCAATGATGTCTCCGCTTCTTGATAGTCAAGTGGAGATTCACGTCTTGTACCCCACATTAAGTGGTTTCAATTAGAAACGTCCAAATAAGGGAAATTGAACTTGTTACGATTTGACAATCCACTAAATTAGAGGGAACAAGATTGTGATTGATGCTATGGGAATGAATCATCCATAAGCATCAAAGTTAGAACATTCGAGTTCTAAGGCATGGTTTTCATGAAAAACGTCGGGTTTTCATGGGTGTATTGTTTTATGAAAACTTCGGGTTTCAAAGGCACTAAATTTGAAACTACATGTTCAATTTATTTTATGAACGTTTAGTTCATAAAAGAGAGGTTCCTGCAAGAATACATAATGCAATATACAACTAAGTGTAGTGGATTTGAGGTTCTTTGGGAACTCAAGTGTGAGAGCTTCGTTACTACGAAAGTATGTCACGGTTCAAAGTATAAAAATAAATTATTGAATTGTTAATGTCCAAAAGTGATCTTTAGGTCAATAATTTTGGATTCATTATCAGATTAATGGACTGCAAGTCACTTTTAATTAATTCAATAGATCGGGCCATACAGGGTCGATTGTAGAAGAAATAATATTAACATATGGGTTAAAATTATTTAGAATGCTAAAATAATAACATTGGGTCCAAAAATTACCCCCCAAAAAAATAATTGGGCATTGGTTGGGTGCCTTGAGTAAAAGGCATGGCCCAAAAAGGCCTCGGGTGTGAACTTCAAGTCACAAGGTGAGGGAGAAACCTCAGCCGCAGTTGGGTTTCAATTTTTGGACCAAGGGAAAGCATGGGACAAGGCCTAACATGAGCTGGCCTTGGGTTTGGCGCGAGGAAACCCAGCCGCAATAGATTGGTTGTCATGCAAGGCAGGTTGGGGTGCTGCAAGGCCCAACAAGCTATGCGGCTTGCTGATGTGGACTAAAGGCCAGGGCTGCAGGCCCTTTGCTGCTGCACAAGCCCAGCAACCATAAGGTTGCGGCATGCAGGTGAGGGGACTCAGCCAAACGGGGCTGGTTTCAGCGTTTTGGGCTCGGGGCTTCAGGCCCTACTAAAGTGAAGTTCAGGCCATGGCCTGGTTACTATGTCCATAGTGATGGTGCGGTGGTGTGCCGTACCATATCCCATTCCCCTTTCTTTCAAAAATCCCTTAGGGTTTAGGAAACCCTAAAATTGATTCTAATTTAATTTTATACATTAACTCACATATTCCACATAACAATTTAATTGTGCGATGCTTGAAACAAATATATATTGTCAAATATATGAACATATACAATATTATATATCGGAAGGAAAATATAAATGTAGGGGGTTCATGCATCATGGGGAATGTTTTCATGCTTCATGGTCATTTCAAATATTTTACTTTATTTTAAGCGTACCTGATTGGCAGAAAACAACAACAGCCTTTGAATTTGTAGAAGATCCTTCTCAGAAAGCCGGAATTGCATATCCAATGCGTTGTATCACGTTCAACATAGAAAAATTAAATTGAATCAATAGCATGTAGGTCAATTCAAAATAATAAATTAATCATAAAAAGAATGATTAAAACATAATACTCCCTTGATTGAAGATCAAACTCTCTTTAGCGCAGCATCAAGAGCGTGCTGATAACGTGTTGTAGGCATAATTTATTGAACAATTATGGAGGCCACAGAGAGAAAGAGAGAGAAAGGTGCGGTAATAGTAGAGAGAAGAGATAGATGTGTAATTGTGAGGTGTGTTCTATTCCACCCTATTGTGCCTTTATTTATAGTAGTAAGGAAAGTTAATTCCTTACCCTTTAGGATTACAACTCTTAATAGGTAATCTACTCCTAATAGGAATATAAGAGATATTCCAAGATATACTAGGATTTACACAATCACGTTCCTAATCTAATAGGACCGCAACAAAAAGTTTGTACTTTTCTAAATATACCTCCTATGTTTAGAAAAATTTATAATATACACACCAAATTATGATATTATAACACAATTTATCATTAACCTTAAGAATACTTTAACGTTCACCTCCCTGTCCTTCTTCCCAAACCCAAACTCATCCCCCTCCCTACCCTACCCATCCCCAAACCCTTTCCCCTCCCATTCCCCATCTCCCTCCCCACCCGCCCTTTTCCATTCCCTATCTCCCACCCCACCCACCCCCTCCCAACTGTATCCCTCCCCAAACATGTCCCCTTCTTCTTCCACATTAATACCCACACATCTCACAACCACCCACACCCATTACATCAAAAAAATTTCAAGTAGTAAAACAAATTATCAGAAAACACAATAACAAATATACAATGTATATTAATTTAGAATATAAAATAAGAACGAACAATGTAATTCCAAAATATAACAACTGCAAAATTATTAAGCCCGAATGATGCCAAATACATCATTTTTGATCTCACGCAGCCTAAGAAGATGGCTAAAATTGGCTCACGACTAAGCTCGAAGGAAAAAAAATGAGCTCACGACCTTCCTTAGGGAAAACCGTGATGTTTTCGCATGATCACCTTCTGACATGCCCAGTATTGATCATAAGATAGCCTACCACAAGCTACATGTCGACCCTACTGCCAAACCAGTGATCCAGAAAAGAAGACACTTCACTCCAAAACGAGTAGCGATCATAAAGGCGAAGATCGACAAGCTATTAGAGGCAGGATTCGTGGAGAAAGTGGTGCATTCAGCATGGCTAGCCAACATCGTGTTGGTAATGAAGAAAGAGACTGACAAATGGAGAGTATGCGTAGACTACACTAACCTCAACAAGGCTTGCCCGAAAGATCTGTTCCCTATCCCCCGAATTGACTTACTAATGGACTCAACCGCAGGGAACCAGTTGTTCAGCTTCTTAGACTTACATTTAGGCAACAAACATATCGCCATGTTCAAGCCTGAAAAGGAGAAAACCGAGTTTGTGATCGAGTGAGGCACCTCCTTCTACAAGGTTATGCCTTTTGGCCTCAAGAACACAGGAGCTACCTATCAAAGGTTAGTATACATGATGTTCAAGAAGTAGATTGAGGTTACCATGGAGGTCTACGTCGACGACATCATGGTAAAAGAAAAGCAGTGGTTAAACCACCACAAAACTTGGCAGAGACATTCAGTATCCTCAGAGAATATAAGATGAAGCTCAACTTTGCCTAATGCACATTTAGAGTCTCTTCAGGCCGATTCTTAGGGTACCTTGTAAACTAGCAAGGAATCGAGGCACATCCCAAATAGATAAAAGCAATCTTAGAGATAAAGTCTGCCATCATTTTGAAGGAGATCCAAAGTCTAACCGGACGAGCAGTTGTACTCAACCATTTCCTCTCGTGATCAACCGACCGATGCAAGCCTTTTTTTAAGGCCATCAAGAAGGCATATAGAGACAAGTGGGACGACGAGTGTGAAAAAATGTTTCAAGACTTGAAAAGATATCTGACATACCATTTGCTATTATCTAAGCCAGAAGTAGCTGAAGATTTATACATCTACTTAGTAGTGTCAGAAGTAGTAGTAAACTTTGCCCAACTGCCAGTATTTTACATTTATAAAAGCTCTTAAACAAGATACTCGAGGATTGAAAAGTTAATTTTAGTGCTAATTGTTGCATCTCAGAAGCTCAGACCATAGTTGCAGGCATATACAGTCATCGTCATGACTCAATATCCCCTACAATCTATCTTACATGGTCGAGACGCTTCTCAACGAGTGATGAAGTGAGAGTTGGACCTTGGCCAATACGGCTTGGTTTACCGACCCCGCACGACAATAAAAGCTCAAGCCTTGGCAGACTTCGTAGTAAAGTTCATTCCCAACTTGGAAGATGCAACATCACAGCCCAAAAATACCCCCGAAGCAACCGAGTATGCCTCGGCCAAACCTGCCCCATCCGCAGACGATTTTTGGCATCTACATGTCGACAGCTTCTCCAACTTCAAGGGAGCAGAGGCAGCCTTGGTTCTAGTAACCCGTGACAGCTCAATACTCGAGCAGGTAATCGTTTTAGGTTTCAAGACATCAAACAACGAAGCAGAGTATGAGGCCTTATTGGTAGGCCTCCTAATGGCACATAATCTGGCTTGCAATCTATTCTGATTCTCAGCTCATCACAAGTTAGACTACTGGGGAGTATGCAACAAAGCATCCAAGAATGACACGCTCATGCAGATGCCGTGGCAGCCTTGGGTTCGCTTTGGATTATCAGTTCAGATGCTCAATCTCGATCGAGTAATTGGGAAAACCGAGCACATAAATAAAAAAACCAGCAGCTGAGGTGTTATAAGTTAATAAAACCCTAAGTTGGTAAAATCCCATCATCGACTACCTAATCATAGGACACTTCTTGCAAAAAGATTGGAAGCTAAGAAGCTCCAAATAAAGGCAGCATGCTACTATATGTGGAACAACGTTCTCGTCCGAAGATCGTTTTCAGGGCCATATCTCAGCTGCCTAGCACATCCCGACAACTTGAAAGTTCTAAGCTCAATCCACAAAGGAGTTTGTGGAAACCACTCAGGAGGCCAATCCTTAGCACAAAAGGTCTTCAACGTTGGCTACTATTAGCCCACCATTGTTTAAAAGTGCAACAACCACCAACACTCCAAGCTTATACCCGTACTGTCTGCCAGTGAGCTTCACCCACAAACAAGCCCATAACCATTCATGTAGTGGGCAATTGACCTGATAGGGCCCATGCTGCCTACTACTAGGGCTTGGGCATGATGATTGTGGCTACCGACTACCTTACCAAATGAGTAAAAGCCAAGCCCATGACCAGCACTACTTAATCAGACATAGAGCGCTCCATATGGAAGAGCATCATTTGCCAATTTGGCATCCCACAATCTATTATCACCGACAATGGCTTTCAATTCGTGGGCAAAAACTTGGCGAAGTTCTTCTAGAAATATGACATCAAGCAACACATAACTACGCCTAGATATCCTCAAGGCAACATGCAGGCAGAGGCATCCAACAAGACAATTATGGACTGCCTTAACAAATCACTCACGGACGAGCAAGGAAACTGGCCAAAAGAACTTCTCGATGTTCTATGAGCGTATCACACAACCAAACAATGAGTAACCAGCGACATTCCTTTCTCCTTGGTATTTGGTTCACAAACAATTACCCCTCATAATGTCATCATGCTGAGCATCAACACTACACTGCCAACTTTGGAGTAGAACAGAAATGAGATGGCCACAGATTTGGCAGAAGAAGGGCGCAAAAAAGTTATCACCCGCATTGCAGCCAACCATCAGTATATCTTTTCCAGTTATAACAAAAGGGCAAAGATCTTGCAATTTCAGCCTAGATATCTAATCCTGAGAAAAGCCTTCATCACTGCCCAAATAAAAGGCATAAAAAAGATTAATCTTATTTGGGAAGGTTTGTACAAGGTCAATAAAGTAGGCGGCAATGGTAGTTACATCATCACCACCATAAACGACAAGGATATGGACAAGCAGTGGAATGCCTACAACTTGAGAAAATACTACACAAAACCTCCTGCTTCACCCTAGGCTCTGCTCGGACGGAATAAAGCTCGAAGACCTAAGCAGCTCGACGAGCATTACCTTGCAAGCCGATGACTATCCAATTGTTATGCAATTTCTACTTTTCAGCTAAGTTTGATATCTTTTCTCTCATTTTTCAATGAAGATTTCTGAAGTTATTCATCACTTAACTTGATCGTGTATCTGCAACAAGTATCTACTCCTACTCTCATTGAAAATCACGCCCAACCAAGGACTTATTGTAGAAATTACGCCCCCTAAGGACTTACCATGCACTCCGAACATCCAGTCATGGATGGATCGAGTAGCCCTAGTCCAACTGGGAGCCCGATGGTCTATGTCGGTATCTCTAGAATTAGCCACAATGGTTTTTTTCAAGGCTTAGTTATCTGAATGATTTTAGGCCTTTAGCTTAATCCATGGGGACCCTGGCCTCAGAGATGAAGGAGGCACGCTGCACAACTCGCTTTATGGACGGTTGCCCATAAAGATAGATCGCAATACAATATCCTTTATATGACCAACTGCTAGCAACCTTGGCTGAGCATCCTATATGTGACCAACTAGCGATCTTCATGTTATAAAATAGTATTCCATTTACCCGTAAGAGGGACATCCATTTCGAGCATCCACAATGTGACCAGTTAGCATTCGCAGCTGAGCATCCCTGGTACAACACATAGGTGATCTCTGCGAGGATATGGAGTTCTAGCTCTGGCTGCATGCACGAGGTTCACGTGGTTAAGCATCCTTGATGTGACTAAATAGCGTACGCAACTGAGCATCTTATATGCGACCAACTTGCGCTTTCTACATATCCCTAGAATCCTAAAGCCATTGCCAATTCAACGAGCAACCTACGATTTTCGAAAGATTACCTACGATACAGCCTCGAGTAGTTAACTGCTTAAACCTATACAACCGCATAATCTTGTGAAAGATTAACAGTTAGCGCACATATACATTGCCTAGCGCAGAATAACCCTTGGGTTCACACTGATTCCTAAAGTACTGTGCTACTTGTTACGCAGCCTACAAAATTAGTTACATAAAGTGCAAAGCATTTTTTTAAACCACTGCCCACGAAATTACATAAAACCATGCACTTTTGATGCGAAACGGTAGAGAATTTCATGTTTGACCAACCTTTAGTATGTTGTGATGCATGCTATGTAGCTCAAATGATTAAAGAAATGATGACCAACTAAGTAAATTATGGTCATAGGCAACAACGCAAGACAAAGCTCAGTAGTTCAACGCCCTAGAAGATCAAAGTTAACAACTGAACAGTCATGCAGACTCGCCTGCTTTTGTGAGTAAGGCACTTGGCTATTGACCATTTGGCTAACAGCTTTGTAGAGGTCCTAAGCCTAGATTAGCAGTCACATAGACCATGCAAACCCTTCTACTTATTAAAAAATAGCACTCTTCCCTAACGACCTTGTGGTTATAGATCTAATGGACCACCGATATGATACATGCAACTACAGAGGTCATTCAACCTTACGAGTTAGAAGTTTCGAAAGATGCCTCAAGCAAGTGAAGGTCATACTAGACAACTCAAATTTGGTGCTTAAAACAATGGGGATGGGCTTAACTACTTTGTTCAAAGCAGCCTACTCAATTGTTTATTCTACGGCTAAAGCTTGAAGTGAAGCAAAGAGACAAAGATGAAAAAAAACGAAGAGAAACAGTTTATTAATTACTAGCAAATTGGTAAACTGGCACAAAGGTCGACAGAGTTCAAGCAAAAGAAAAGGCAGAGTAGGAAAGGAAAAGAAAGTCAATCCTAAAATCTATCTAAAAAGGTTACTCTTCAGCAGCTTGGACATCTTCAACAGCCACATCACTTCTAGTAGCATCAACCTTCCACATTTCATCTACATTTGTCTTATCCTGGGCAGCACTGTCATCAGCCGCCCTTACTTGGGCGGCACCATTTTTGGTTACTCTTACCTGGGCAACCTGATCTTTAGCTGCTCCACCAATGACGATCTCAAATAAAAACTTAAGCAAACCCTTTGCAGAAATAGGAAAAAGCTTGAGGTCCTTGTTAGAAAAAAATTAAGTTATCTTGACCTTGAGCAAGAGCTTAAGATTGGATTTCTCACTCTTCAGCCGATTATTCTCCTCAATCAGGTCAATACGAGCACTCTGCAATTCATCTAGTTCTTTCTTTAGGTTCTTGCTAATAAATAGAATTCCTTGCAGCTCTATTTCCTTGGACTCAAGTTTACTGGTAGCCTTCTTAAGCTGAACCACATCATTATGCATCGCTAGCAGCTCTATGTTTTGCATCATAGGAAGACCGAAGTTCTGAAATGGCTCATTCGAGGTCCTATACTAGCATCACTTGGACATTGATCTCTTGGTGAGCCTTTAAATCACCGATCTCTTCGTGAACAATCTCAAGCTGCAAAGCAATGAAAGTAAAGACATCAAATCTCTTCAAAAAGGCAAGTTCAAACTCCAACTCTTTAACTTTCTCGGTAACTGAGCAAGTTTTTGCTACTAGCAGGCTTGGCGTCATCCTACTCTATACGCGTGTACTCGGCTGCCAGGATCACAAATCTTTGCATCATAGTGAGCAGGGAACCCCTCATTGAATGAACTTCACACCTCACAAGGAAACTAGAGTCAATAACCTTGCTAATTCCATCGACGAACTTGGCACATGCTTCCATGCCCTTATGCAGATCAGGCTTTAACAGTGCTTGGATCTCGAAAAAACTCCCATAAGGCTGGTTTGGCAATCTTTTCATAGTTGCTCATATGGGTAGATGCTTCATTCTTAATAAGAAAGGCGGGCCTTAGCAGTAGAATCACCATCATCGCTTTTCTTCACTGCACGCTTCTCTGGAATCGAATTAAACTTAGACACTGAAGGTTATCTCAGAACAAACCCAAGCACAGGGGGCATGGCTAAACTCCTCCGCTACCTAATCTTGTCGGCAATTATTCTGGCAACCCTCGGAGGAATGGGCTTTATAAGCTCAAATCCAGCAGCTTCTTTCTTCTCCTTAGAAGAAGCCAAATTAATCACGAGATTTCCAATAGTGGATGAACCCTCGCGAGCAGTGGAAGAAGTCTTCGGCTTCTTCTCAGTAGGCATATCCCCAGTAGATGTAGAAGTCTTCGACTTCTTTCTTCTGCCTTCTTCAGTAGCAGGCTTCACAGTAACAATCGGACAAGCTAGCGCCTCATTCTTGATCTTTCTGATCTCCTCCTTTGGCGATAGTCCACCTTTCTCATGTCAAAGAAGACTGAGCAGCCAGTGGCACTTGAAATATTCAGCAAGGATACCCAAAGCGATGTACACCTTCTTCATATCTAGAGATATCTTGGGAGTTAAGCTAAATTTTGAATCTACATAAATAGAGGGTGATAATTTAGAAAACAGCTAAACAAAAGAATAAAGCAACTTAGAGACTAAGCAGCCCACTTACCATCAATGAAAGTAGTTGAAACGCGCAGCTCAAGCCAATAGTCGGATTCCCACTCTCTGTTGATTTCTAGGGTCTCATTGGCCTAGTCAATATCACATTTGCTCGAATGATCAAAGAGCCTACAACGGATCCTCAGCTCCCAACATCATCGACGTAGCCTATGTCAAAGAAAATACCAAAACTCGTTTGCAGTCAGGCCCAAGTCAAAGAACCAGCTCAAGTTATGGAACCCCACCATCACTCGGACTGCATTCAGAGAACACTGAGCAGGAGCAAAATTCATGGAGCATAGGAAAGGTGAACCTAGCACAAAGTAGTAGTTGTGAAACTTGATAGCTTTCCTAGACCCACACAGCTCATAGCTGCTACCTTCCTTGGCCCGCTTCAAGTGAATCCCAGAAGAAATTGCGTGTTTGAACATCTCGAGGAAGTCTTTGAACTACTCATCTGAACCTATCTTAAAATGAGCAGCCTTAAAGTAGCCTAGCTTACTTGCAGATCTACCCTGGCAATACAACAGTGGAATAAATTCATCATTCTTGCGGCTGGAGGAAGACATGTTCGAAAAAATCCTACAATGGTGCAAGGAAAAATTGTTAGAAAGCAGCTCAAAGAAGAAACAAAAAAAAAATAAAAAATTAAAAAGAAGGCCACAAAACCCAGCGCTTTGCGCTAAACCCCATGGCCCTGCACCTCACCAACTCGCAAACCTAGAACCGTAAGAGCCTAGCAGCCACGCCATATCTACCTATGTAGCTTTGGATTCCTACACCTCATGCCCTTTCCTACAAGCAGCCTAGCAGATGTGGGGGCATTTGTGGAACTAAAAATAATCCCAAAAATCATGGAGCTAACACATGGATTATTTTCCCAGAAAGACAAGACTGCCCCTATTAAATGAGTAGGGAGCATTCTCATTCACCACGCGCAGCTAAGGTAAAGCAGGCTGAGAACCACGATTGCTCAAGGCACCCCTGCCCGTAGAAAAGTCAAAGGTATTTATGATAGAATAATTCTTTATTCCTATCATAAATACATTCCTAGTAAGAGAAGACCTTTTTCAAGTAAGTAATCCTAATTATTTATTTAGGATATTTATTTACCTATTCCAAGATATTATTTACAGAAGTATCTTGGAATATTCCCACTTAAACACAACCCTAAAGGGCTGGCCACCAATAAACCCTAGAAGGTCGACCCCCTATTTTTTTCTTTCCTATAAATACCCACTTTATCTCCAAAATTCAAGAAGCCTTTTGCTATACAAAAAAGTCAAACACTCATCCTCTCAAAGTTTCTAACTTAAGCATCGGAGATCCTTTGACCAAAAAACCCCTACTCCTCCTGGATGCGTGACACTTTTGGTCTTTAACCAAATGTGTTGATTGTTTTGCAAGTGCAGTTTTGTTAATCAAAAGAAGGCAGAAATTTGCATCGACAAAGGTCTCATCTATGCATCCCAAATAGTAGGTTATTTTGCTTCCTACCCCAACGATCTTATATGGCCCTTCCCAATTTACCCATAGCTTGCATTTTCCTGGAATTTTGGTGTTTTTGAAGACTTCTCTTAAGATCAAATCCCCTACTTGTAGACTTCTGGGTTTGACATCTTTGTTGTAGGATGATCGAATCTGTTGCTGGTAGACGGCCAATCAGACTTGGGTATATTCTTGACGTAAAGTCGAGGTCGGATTTGAAGATTCCTACGTTTTCCAAAGTGGTTCATTCTTCGGCATGCAGATTTGGCATAGTGGTGACTTGGACTAGGTTGACGGCTTCTATTCTGTAAGCCATGGAGAATGGTCTTTCTCCCTTAACTTTGCGAAGTATTGTTCGATATACCCATAAGATTGATAGAATTAAAAGCACACCACAAAGTAGCACACAAATGTCCTATTGATTTTCCTTATTAACACTAAGATTTGTCAATTGTAGTATATGAAAATAAGGGTCTTTCTCGCAGAAGATTGTTTTATCTAACTACTTAAAGTGTCACAAAAACTGTGTTGCTGTCCCTACTGACCAGTCACCGAAAAATAATTATTAGACTGACTTACACTTATCTAAAGTCTACGAAATTTTATATGAAGACATTAGACACACGGAGCTACACTCACACAAATTTTTGAGATTTTTGGAGTTGATTTGCTATTTAAATTAAATCAAACAAAAACAGAACAGAAACAGATTTTTAAATAGTTCACAAATTAAGAAAAACGAGTTAGGGGAATTGCTATCCACCACCAAATAATCATGCAAAAATGTTATGTTTCATTCAAATTCCTTTCATTTTTGGATGAAGATGCTCAAGTTGGCTCAATGTTAGAACTCAACCTATTACTCTTTCTTATGTAGTATGTTAAGAGAATGGTGTTTTCAACTTAACTTAGTCCCTAACATGCAATCTAGAATGGTGTGTTCATAGATTTAACAATTAGAAATCATTAAGAACGAAAAGAGTTTGAGTCATCACAAGGCATCGTAAGTACTAGCGTTGTCTTACTTATCCTAGAAATTGATTCACATGTTAATCGCAATTAACAAGTACTACTTTAGAACATATGTAGGTCCTCATTTGACAAGGGCAGGCACACACATATTCATAGCATTAGAATCCTAGATATGCTTACTAAGTATGCATCCGTAGAAAACACATAAAGAATTCATCAATGAGACAAGTAGTGAACTAATTTTCATCCATTCATAAAAGTAATTCAAACGAAATGTCATAACAAAATTGCAATCATATTAGGGGCTTCAAAACAGCCCCTAACTACTAAAAATTAGTTACACATAATTCTCAAATTAAACCAAAAGAAAGACATGAGTTTGAGAAGATAAAACCGAAAGAAGAGAATGCCAAGATTTCCTCCTTCCTTTCCTTCCTTCCCCAACGCAGCAGCCTTGCCTTTTTTCCTTGCTTTCCTTCCTTTTTTTTCTATCTTTTTTTCCACCTTTTTTTTCCCTCTTTTGCCGCTGAAACCTACATCCTTTTTCTTCTTGCTTGCTGCCCCAGTTTCTTCTCCATAACTTACCCCACTAACAACCATTTAGTGATGACAATAAGTGAGAGGAAATGATAAAACAATTGTAACTCTTTGGGCAGCCTTTATGCCCATTACTCTCACTTAATTTTCCATTTCCTCTGATATTTGAATAGGTGTTAGCTGGCTTGTTCTTGGCTGCATCAGTTTTGGCTGTTAGTTTTATTGGATTTATTGCTTTCAATGCTTTCTTGTCAGTTACAAATAGCTCAGCCTCTTGGGAACCTTTCAATGTTAAAACGGCCATAACTTCTTCTAGAAAAATGATATTAACAATCCGCGAAATGCTCCAGAAAACAGACATCTGTAGCTTTCCAAGAATATAAGGCTCATTCTCTAATTCATTCTAAGCTGTCCGCAACTTGCTTCCAAAGTCAGCTGACCTGCACAGGCAGTTTTGACGAATTTGTTACTTAAAATTCCACTTGTGCTATTTTTCTTTTCTTTACTTGACAAATCCTACAAAACACAAAAACAAAGTAAATAGCTCAAAAATATAAGGAACAAACTAATAAAAGACAAAGTGAATTTGATGTAAAATATATATAGATATGAGCTTATCAAAGATCCCGGGCAGCTCTTCTGGCCACTTCATTTTATTTTCCACCCTTCTCTTCAAGCATTGCAAGATAATCTTGTTCAAGGATTCTGCTTGCCAATTACATTGTGGATATCTAGGAGTGGAAGTGAGATGACAGATTCCAAGCTTCTTGTACAAGTCTGTGACTTCATAACTATGTTTGGAAGGTAATTTTTTCCAAATCAACATTACCAAGGGGTTTTTTGTCGATATCACATACTCGCAAACTTATTCATATTCCGCTCTATCACTTATTTTCTCTAAAGGTTAATTTATTTTGTAAATATTTAGAAGATTAAGATTTTATTCCATGAATAAGGAAGCAAAGGATGAAAAGGAGAAAAGATTCATACAAACACATGTTTATTATCAAAGTCCCAAGAAAATGGCACAAAAAAGTACAACTGTTTGTTGGGGTGAGGGGGACAAACCTTCACCACTAACATGAAAATTTTCCTATGAAGACTATGACGCAAGCTTGGCCAGGATCATCAACTTTGATGAAGTTCAATTGTCACCGGCATCCACTCATAAAAGAAGACAAAGAGGGCTCTAACAAAGAACCCTCTAAAGAATCTCCATACTTTGTTGAGATTGAACCTGTGCGTGAAAACGGAGATGAGGATATCACATGGGGATGAATGTTAAGGAACAAACTGCAAGAAACAAGGGAGATTATTATGGGATTCTAGTTTAATTTTGGCTTGCTATTGATATAGTGGAAGTAAGTTTCTGATTTGGAGATTTAAGTATTGAAGGTTCAAAGAATGACCTGGTTTGAAAAGAGGATTAAAGCATACGATGAGGTTCCATGATACAAACTGAATGGAAGAAATAAGGAAGTGTGAAGAGTCTTATCCGTGAATGAGCTATTTAAAGATAAAGCGCTAGGAAATCTCACCGTTGAATACAAAGAGTCCTTGCCTCAAGATTGATAGATACAGAGATCGAAGCTACTCGGAGAAATGAAGGGTCGTCTATTGCAAAATGTGCCCATGTGAAATGCATAATTGTTGCGATCTTTGTATAGTAACATTTGAGACCACACGTTTGAATCTGAAGTGTGTTCGCTACTCAACAAAGAATCGGATCAAACAAAGGAATATGACTAAATGGTATGTATTCCAGCTTACCCCGAAAGGCATGGTTTTTGGGTAACTATCCATCCTCAAGGGGAACATGTCACTTTTTAGATAAATAGTTAGGGGCATTATGGAACCATGATTTTCAAGGTCGGAGTAAGGTTGATCGGATTACAATTATCTCAAAAGTCCTATCATGGACTTAATAACTTCGAGCGGAGTTGGATCAGACGGAGCATTAGTGCCACCATCACTTTGTTCGGGGCAATAAGCGAAGTCCAAGCAATTGTGCTGGAATGACCATGCTAGTTTGGTATTGATGTGTGACATCCCACATCGCCCAGGGGAGTGATCCTTAAACGTATATTCCCATCTCTACCTAGCACAAGGCCTTTTGGGAGCTCACTGGCTTCGGGTTCCGTAGGAACTCTGAAGTTGAGCGAGAAAGTGCCTAGAGCAATCCCATGATGGGTGACCCACTGGGAAGTTGCTCATGAGTTCCCAAAAACAAAACCGTGAGGGAATGGTAAGCCCAAAGCGGACAATATCGTGCTACGGTGGTGGAGTGGGCCCGGGAAGTGATCCGCCCCGAGCCGGGATGTGACAATTGATATCAAAGCCAATCCCTGGCCGGAAGTGTGCCAACAAGGACGTCAGGCCCCTAAGGGGGGGTGGATTGTGACATCCCATATCGCCTAGGGGAGTGATCTTTAAATGTATATTCCCATCTCTACCTAGCACGAGGCCTTTTGGGAGCTCACTGGCTTCGGGTTTCGTAGGAACTCCGAAGTTAAGCGAGAAGGGGCTAGAGCAATCCCATGATGGGTGACCCACTGGGAAGTTGCTCATGAGTTCCCAAAAACAAAACCGTGAGGGAATGGTAAGCCCAAAGCGGACAATATCATGCTACGGTAGTGGAGTGGGCCCGGGAAGTGATCCGCCCCGGGCCGGGATGTGACAATTGATATCAAAGCCAATCCCTGGCCGGAAGTGTGCCAACGAGGACGTTGGGCCCCTAAGGGGGGTGGATTGTGACATCCCACATCACCCAGGGGAGTGATCTTTAAATGTATATTCTCATCTCTACCTAGCACGAGGGCTTTTGGGAGCTCACTGGTTTCGGGTTCCGTAGGAACTCCGAAGTTAAGCGAGAAGGGGGCTAGAGCAATCTCATGATGGGTGACCCACTGGGAAGTTGCTCGTGAGTTCCCAAAAACAAAACCGTGAGGGAATGGTAAGCCTAAAGCGGACAATATCGTGCTACGATGGTGGAGTGGGCTCGGGAAGTGATCCGCCCCAGGCCGGGATGTGACATGATGTGCTTTTTTCAAAAATTAAAAAAAAAAAAAAAAGTTTCTATTGTTTTGTGAGAATAAACAATTATAAAATAAAGTTGTTTAAGTGTTTGGTAAACGTTTTTTTTTTTTTTTTTTTTTTTGTAAAAGTGCTTTTAACGAAAAAAAATAGTATCTAAGTGTTTGGTAAACTTTTGTATAAATTGCTGGTGAATATGTTAAATGACTAAAAATGATAGTATTTAATGTGATATAATAATATTGTAGGGGCAATGATTGTAGGTTGGTAAAATATGTGGCGGTATACTTGTCATTTGAAAATTTCATTAAATGAGCACTGATTATTATTCTTTGGAAAAAAAATTACTTTTTTTAGAAGGATGGTAGACCCTACTTCTTCTTTCCTATGCTTTTCTATTGTTATTGGTAGCAGTGTTTTTTTTTTTTTTTTAAAACAAAAAATTTTTGGTTTTGTTTTACCAAACACATTTGATGTTTCAGATTTTTTAACAAACTGTTTTTTTTTTTTTTTCTTTTTTAAGCATCACACTCCCAAACTAACCCTAATTTTTTAAGCTAAATTTTGTAAACTATATGATGTGGTTGTTGATAATTGGATTATTACTTAAGTGTTGATTCACGTGCTTATATCTCATTAGTGACACATCATATGTTTCGCAAATTTAGTCTACTTAGTACTACTCTTTGTTGAAGGTTAGACTTGAATTGGTATGACTGTCTAAAAACTTGTGCAACCCACATAGCTACTAACTAGTATAAATTAACAATCAAACAAAACTTCTTAAAAATTGGAAGAAAAAACAAAACACACACGCATTTCGAATTGGGGACCTCTTGTTAATTTTTAACAATGAAAACCACAACTTATGGTCAAAATTTCTAGTCATTTGACCAAATTTTATATATTTATTCTCTTAGAAAAAGAAATTTGTAAAAATTAGAAAGTAAAAATACGCACATATACAAGTCCTTCGACTTAATATATACGGACGTTGGGACTCAAATAGTTTAATTATTTGTACCGTCCTAACAATTAGTCAAGGATTAAAAAATAAAGAAAACTAATGAAAATGGCTTGAAAATTTTAAATTTTAACAATAAGGACAAAACAACGGGTAAGGTGAGTAGTATCATGATTGACTTTTTAGTGTAAATATGTGATTTTTCGTTAAAGTAAACAATACTGTGAGTTTTTCGTTAAAGTTCCTAATAAAAAAAATATTAGCAAAAAAAATTGGGCAAACCCATTGATTCAATTCAAAGTGCGCATTGCTAATGTTTTCAGAGTGATGGGAAATGAAGAATTGACCAAAAAAGGGGAATGAATCATTGACTCAGTTCAAAGTGCTCATGGCTAATGCGTTTAGAGTGATGGGAAATGCAGAAATTTGTTAAAATATCTCACATCGATCGTATTTTTTAGAAAATAAGAATTTAAATATTTTTAACCTCACTCCAACTAATACTGAAGTTTTTTATGATAAAACCCAATACTTGTGCATGTAGTAATTAACAAGTTGGGGATAATATCGGTGTTGTTGGAAGTGGATCTTTGGCCATCTCTCTGATAATTTGACATGGTATCGAAGTCAGAGAGTAGGCCCATACTACCACGTGATGGGTGGATTCCTTGCTTCCACGTGTAGGGTTAGTCTCATTGGCTCCATGTAGTTACCGATGTGTGGATCTTTCTCTCCGATAATTTGACAGAATTTGACCAAAAAAGGGGATGAATGTTTTGCTATGGCCATCTACCTAAGTCAAACCACTATAGAAAGTCTTTTCCACTGACTATTTGTGGACGCAACTCCAATTGACAAAAACTAGCCCATTCCCTTTCTCTTTGACTTCACCCTGTTTTTAGAACCGTGAAATTCTCATGTTTCTTTCCCCTGCAAGCACCAAAACCAATCAAATTTATCAGATAAATAAAAATACAGTGAGGGGATGACATAAAACCAAATTTCGTGAAAAGAATACAAGAAAAAGCGGAATGTTTATAAGAAACGGTAATAGCAAGGGAAGATATAAAAATAGGAGCTGAACCCCACCAAAATATAAATTTGGTGAACTTCTCATGTTACACGAAAAAGCTTCAACTAAACTACCGTCCATAAATTGCAGGTGAGCCAATACGCGGCCGAAAAAGCTAAGTGTACATTTCAATGTCCTTGGTTGTACATCACATTTGGCACTAATTACGATTATTTTGTATAACAATTCCCCAAAGTACATCTTAAGTTGCTAGTTTGAGGCCACATACATGTAGGTTCGTGGGATTTTTCAGTTCTACGATTTCTCATAGAAGA
This sequence comes from Pyrus communis, assembly GCF_963583255.1. NCBI lineage: Eukaryota > Viridiplantae > Streptophyta > Magnoliopsida > Rosales > Rosaceae > Pyrus > Pyrus communis. The sequence continues at coordinate 17,807,453 of NC_084810.1, read as the reverse complement.
CGTAACAGACTTAAAAAACTTTAATACAAAACATGTAGAAAGGGAGATGAAAGTTGTCCATACAATAAACAAGCAATACCACAGCCTGCGTTTTATCCCCGCCACAATTTTGAAAGCAGCCAATTACGGCAAATTTGGTTAACCTAACACCATAGGCGTTGCATGCCTTTCAGTAATATGTACTAATTGCGTGGCATCACAGACATAGATTTATAATTATATGCTTGGATTTGTAGGACTGGCGCCACCCCTGGACGGAAAGACTCCGAAATTTTGAAGCCTAAATGTGTAGGGGTAATTAAATTGGGCAAACCAATAGACCCATTTCAAATTGCATGGTTATCTTTCGAACAAAATAATGTAACATCTTCAAATAATACGATAATTTCAATTCTTACAACTTATTATAATTAGAATAATACTTTTATATCCCCTATAAGAGAATGCACATATCTCACTTATTGCAAATGACGTGTCTTTACTGTACAAATTTTATAATCGGAATCGTCCAATTTATAATTTTCATTTGATGATCATCCCTACAAAAACATTTGAATTAGGAATCGTTTATGCATCCAAAGGTATGAAATAAATCGACAGCGTAAATACCAAATAACATATTCATGGTAAACCGTCTATTTATTTGATACATTTGGATAACTAAACAATTTTCGATTCGAATATTTTATCGTAGGGTAGATCAATGGTGAAGGGACGAAGAGATGAGGATTGGCTTAGGCCCATCCTAACCGTTTCTTTTCAAGTAATCCTAAGTAGACTAAATTTGCAAACTAAATAATATGTCATCAAAAAATAAATAAACACGTTAATCAACACTTGAGTAATAGGGTAATGCTAGGGAGACTAAATTTAGAAACAATGTTTTGAAAACTAAAGGACTTGGAAATAGATGATTGGTTGATTACTCAAATGTTGATAAACATGTTTATTCTTATTAGTGACACATCATTTAGTTTGCAAATTTGAAGACAAAGTTTTGAAAATTAAAGGACTTGGAATTTGATGGTTGGTTAATTACTTAAACGCTGATAACATATTAAGGAAGTTTGGCTGCTTAACACACCAGTTGACTTGGAATTTGGGAGTTTGGAAGGCTCGGGGGAACTAACCATGTAAAAGGTTGCTTGATAGACGTTGTTTGATTGGTTGGCTTAAAGACTTCCATGGCCTCTTACGGGGGAAAGGGATCCTTTCTGGATCCCTTCTACCTAATCCTCCTCATCAAACAATCCAGGTCTTTGAAATTTGATCGAACGGCTAAAATTATTATAACTTTTAGAGTAGACTCGTGTTTTTAGCCGTTAGATTAAATTTCAAGGGCCCGTATTGTTTGATAAGAAAAATTAGGTAGAAGAGATCCGGAAATGATTCATTTCCTATTAGGGGAGTTTCCTTCCCAACTTCCCCAATGACCAGCACCAGAAAGATTTTGACCGCTTGACTATTCAACCATTCTCGTTAAAATGATGTCATTTAAAAAGGGTAATGTTAGAGAGATAAAATTTATAAATTAAATATTAGAAACTAAAGGACGTGAAAGTTCATGATTGATTTATTACTTAAGCATTGATAAACATGTTCATTCTTATTAATGCCACATAATTTAGTTGATAAATTTAACATAAAATATGACTTTAACCCTTAAAATTTAATTTTCACTACATAAAACCTGTCATAAGTTTTTTCCTCAAATAAAACTCATTGACTAGATTCTACATCAGCAAATTCATTAATTATATTTGACTTTACACATTTAAAAATTGTCGATGCCCAAAACACCCCTATTTGAATGTTTGATGTACACAATTAGTTCCATATAGATTGTAAGGGAGAATTAATGGTTTTACAAAATTAAAAAAATAATAAATTTATTGCCTAATATATAATAACAACAAAACATGCCTAATATATGTAATAATACATGCTTAGTTAAGTCAACAAATTATATTTTACATATAAATGTAGGTAAATTATTTCACACACATATATAACAACAACAAAAAACATGGCTGGTATACGTAAAAATTCATGCAAAATAATTTACCTAGAGAAAATGTTATTTGATTCAGTGCACCTACTATTCGAAGTTTAAAATGTTAGATTGCTTAAAAAAAAAGCAAAATAATTTCTCCACTATATGTAAAATACATGCAAAATAATTTACCTACGTATAAAGCAAACCCAATGTATGCAAAATAATGTACCTACATTAAAAAAAATAAAAAATAAAAAAATTATTATTTTATTCAATACCATTTTACCCATTATTTTGTACATATAATAATAAAATGTGCCCAATATATATGATGATGCATACAAAATAAAATAACTACAAAATATATGTTATTTGCTCATCGTAAATTTACATATAGGTAGATTAATTAGTATAATATGTTTGATCATAACTGTAGTACTGTGCATGCATACATACATACATACATATATATATATATATATGTTTTTTTTTAACGTATAGTAGTACTATATATATAGGTAAACTATATATATATATATATATATATATTGAGCTTATGGTAATACTATATACATTTGAACGTATATATGTGTATATATGTGTGTGTTAGGGGTAATAATATGCAATAAATTATTTGTTCATTGTAATTAAGGTGAGCAATAATATTTATTAATTTATTTTGAATATTGTGGTACAAGTTGTAAATATTTTGTATTAATAGGTCAATTACTTTCCTACATGGCAATCACTTTTAAATTTGGGTTTTATTTGGATGTTTATAATTAGGTGAGTTTTTATATAGGAAATAAGAGTTGTAAGGGTCTATATCTAAAGAACCCTAAATTGGTAATTTAATCTCTAAATTTAATCTCATTAGCACTACCCATTCAAAAATCCTTGAAACTCCTCTGAACCACACATATTACGGAAAGGATCGACTGTTCAGTGTTCACTCGTAGCATCGTGAAACTCCTCTGAACCACACATATTACGAAAATGATCGACTGTTCAGTGTTCACTCGTAGCATCGTGAAACATGATTGGCCTTACGTGTCCGGCCCGTCTCGCTTTCGGGTCTACTTATTCGTGTGAACGCTGAATGGATCCATAGCTGAAAAGCATATCCTAGTTCTAACGTTGGAATTTACTTACATCATATGATAAATTTGGTCATTTGTGGCTGTCATTTTCTGTAGCGGTCTTGATGATGTAAGTAGGAGACGGGGCAAGAGAGAAAAACGTATCCACAATGCCACCTTCCCGAAGACTTGTGGTGTTAGTCTTGCTGGTTGGCGCAGTGGCTACGGAAGCAACCACGACTTTCTGGGTTTTGTTATCTATTCTCTCTTTCATCCATCCTTCAGGAGTGTTGAATCCGAAAAGCGCGTCGAGTCTTCAAGCGTCTTAGTGTCTTGCCTGTGATTTCTTCGATATGGGGAGATTCTGGTTTCCTTCGATTGATGGGTTTTGTTGGTTCTTCTATACAGGAAGATTCTAATCGTAAGTTTTATCTTTGTGAAAGATAATCAACTTCCATGTCATAGATTTTGAGAATATATTATGGAAGTTAATATAATCATCGACTTTCATGTTATTTAGTTTACAAAATTTAGTTTAAACAAATAGTCTCACTAGCATTACCATTTCTTTTCAACCCTCCTATTAGTATCGGGTAATATTAGGGAGACAAAATTTGCAGATTAAAATTTTGTAAACTAAATGACATCAAATTGATGATTGAATTATTATTTAAATATTAATTAACGTACTTATTTTTTATTGATGACACATCATTTAAATTTATAATTTTAACTTACGTATTCAGTCTACCTACCGATGCCCATTATTATCATACTTAATATATGTACAATCCTCCACTTACTGGTCAACAATGCAACAAATTCAAACTTATTCTTTCCTATTCCAAATTCCAACTTCCAACTTCCAACTTCCTGGTCTGGTCACATCCCACCGCTCACTCTAATATTTTATTATAGTTATATGAATAAACTTAATAATCTTTATAATATTTGATAAAATACCCTTAACATAAACCTTCACTTTTAAATTTTTTTTAAAAAAATCTCCATCTACTTTGATTAACTTCCAACTTCCTGGTCTGGTTACATCCCACCGCTCACTCTAATATTTTATTATAGTTATATGAATAAACTTAATAATCTTTATAATATTTGATAAAATACCCTTAACATAAACCTTCTGTCACATCCCAACCCGGACGGGACCACTTCTCGGGCCCGATTCCACCGCCGTAGCACGATATTGTCTGCTTTGAGCTCTGACTACGCCCTCACGGTTTTGTTTCTGGGAACTCACATGAGAACTTCCCGATGGGTCACCCATCCTAGGAATGCTCTCGCGCACTACTCGCTTAACTTCGGAGTTCCCATGGAACCTGAAGCCAGTGAGCTCCCAAAAAGTCTCGTGCTAGGTAAGGATGGGAATATACATATAAGAATCACTCCCCTGGACGATGTGGGATGTCACAATCCACCCCCCTTAGGGGCCTGACGTCCTCATCGGCACACTCGCGGCCAGGGTTAGGCTCTGATACCACATTGTCACATCCCAGCCCGGGCGGGATCACTTCCCGGGCCCGACTCCACTGCCGTAGCACGATATTGTCCGCTTTGGGCTTCGACTACGCCCTCACGGTTTTGTTTCTGGGAACTCACATGAGAACTTTCCGATGGGTCATCCATCCTGGAAATGCTCTTGAGCACTCCTCGCTTAACTTCGGAGTTCCCATGGAACCCAAAGCTAGTGAGCTCCCAAAAGGCCTCGTGCTAGGTAGGGATGGGAATATACATATAAGGATCACTCCCCTGGGCGATGTGGGATGATACCAAATGTCACATCCTGGCCCGGGGCGGATCACTTCCAGGCCCGCTCCACCACCGTAGCATGATATTGTCCGTTTTGGAATTACCATTCCTTCACGGTTTTGTTTTTGGGAACTCAAGAGCAACTTCCCAGTGAGTCACCCATCATGAGATTGCTCTAGCCCCTTTCTCGCTTAACTTCGGAGTTCCTACGGAACCCAAAGCCAGTGAGCTCCCAAAATGCCTCGTACTAGGTAGGAATGGGAATATACATTTAAGGATCACTCCCCTGGACGATGTGGGATGTCACACCTTCACTTTTAAAAAAAAAAAAAACCATCTACTTTGATTTTTTTCTCTTTCACTCTGCAACCCTTTGATGCGTTATTTATACGCACACAAATTAAACCCTCTTTTTGTCAATTGTAGTATAAGTATAAGTAGGGATCGTTCTTAACCGGGGATTAGGAGGGATTGCAAATCACTTGGAAACTGACTCAAAAATGTAAAATACAGTTTAAAACACTAAACTAAACTCAAGGAATGCGAAGCTAAACGCTTAAAACACTAAAACAAACCAAAAGACTCAAACATCACCCAAAACACTCAAAACTGCCTTAAAAACACTTTCTGGGCAGTTTTGAACACTTTGGTGAATTTGGACGAAATTGGGAAATAAATTTAATCAAAACTCTTAAAAACACAAACTAAGATACTTTCTAACTAAATTGGACAATAAAGTAAAGGGGGATTGAGGTTTATACGAAATTAAATTAAATGAACAAATTGCAATTAAAACAGAATGTAACTATGAATATGATGAAATGGAATGAATGGATGATAGAATAGCTAAGGGGTTCATCTCCATGCATGTTACACTTGCATAATAAAACGATTTCCAATTGCATTTCAATAAACCATGAATTCTCAATGCTCCAAGTTAATTAGGTCCGCTTAAATTAACTTTCAGATTTCCCTAGATTCATTGGATTGAATGGAATACGCATTACAACCAAATTATTCCTAATCAAAGTCCCTAACTATGGAATACGCATGATAGAGACATTCAACAAAGATCATTAAGTTCAATGGAAATCATAAACATCGACGAGGCATTCGTTACTATGGAATACGCATGAAACTTATGCCAAGAATTCGTTTAACGCGATTGTTTATAAGCAACCTCCACTACTTGTGAATATAAGTTCATAACGATTAGGTGAAACTCACTTATATTCTAGCGTCATATTCATGCATGAAAATTAAGCGCGCATTCTCAATAAACATACATAAATAAGTTATCAATCAAACGGTTAAACAAATTGAATCCACAACTTATGAAACGCAATTAGAAGTAATCAAATCAAAATGCAAGCATAAACATATATTTCGAATCCCCCCCTAGCCAAGGGGGGTTTAGTTCCTCATAACTTTGAAATCAAAGAAACACCTAAACATTCCAACAACTCAAACTTGAATTGTATGAACGTTTAGGCACTCTTCTCTTCCATTCCTCATACGTACAAAACAAAGAGAATTGAATTTAAACATTGAAATCAAAGAAACACCTAAACATTCCAACAACTCAAACTTGAATTGTATGAACGTTTAGGCACTCTTCTCTTCCTCGATGTTGTATCACAAGGTCTAAGGTGAGTTTTGGTGGTGTGAATGGTTTGGGGAGTGGTTGGAGTGGCTGCAATGGAAGAGAAAAGTGTTTTGGTGGCTGCTGCAAGGGTGTGGAGAGGTTTTGACGAATTTCTGGAATATGGAAGAGTCTATTGTGTTGTGAATGGAATGAATCAATTGTGGCTGCAATGGATGCTTATTTATAGGTGAAATGGGGGGAACATGACAGCTAGGAACTTGGTGGAAATCTGGAATGGTGATGGGAGATGCATGTGGCTGATTTATGCATGTGATTAAAGGGTGGAAATGCATGTGTAATGAATATGTGGCTGCATGTGCAAAGGGGACAATCTGGAAATGAAGGTGAATGTGCTGATTTGTGGTGCAATGATGAAAGGCAAAGTGCATGTGCAGAAATGATAAAGGGGGAAATGCATGTGGCTGCAATGGTAAAGGATGGGAGTGCATGTGCAATGTTTTAATGAATTGGGAAAGAATGTGCAAAAGGGGAATGCATGTGGCTGCAAGGTGTGAATGATTATGAGTATGATAAGTGATAAGTGTATGGTTATGATAAGTGATATGATATGTGGTGATGATAAGTGATAAGTGGTGATAATAAGTGATATGATATGTGGTGATGATAAGTGTATGATATGTGATTATGATAAGTGATAAGTGTATGGTTATGATGAGTGATAAGTGATAAGTGTATGATAAGTGATAAGTGATAAATGTATGATATGTGGTGATGATAAGTAATGGGAAAGCATGTGGATTAGGTTGTGAAAGCATGTGAATGCATGTGTTGATGAATGGGATTGTGGAGATGCACGGCATAAGGGAATTGGAAAGGTTTAAATGTCCTAAAACTAAAGGGAACAAGGTTCCAACACTTTGGTCTTCAATTAGGTCTTCAATTTCGTCCAACACTTTGGCTCCAAGCATAAGCTATCCATCCTTAGCCCAAAAGTGCTCCAAAAGTCTCCAAAATGCATCTTTTTGCTCCTTTAGCCCTTTGGACCTACAAACACACGAAAATAGCTTAAAGTACTAAAATAACTAAAGAAACATAACGTAAATGCACGAGAACAAGCCATTTAAGTTGCATGAATATGCTCCTATCACCCTTAAGTAGGACTCCAAGTCTACAACTAATTCAAATTAATAACAACAATAAGATTTGTAAAATCTAACTTATTCTCTATAACTTTTTTTATTGTTTTTCCTCTATCTTACCTATTATTAAATGTTAATGTTTAGCATTTTTTAGCGATTCTCCCTCTTAAATTTAATATCATAGATGACAAGGTTATCATGCAATGACTAATATTGTGCATGTTTGGAAGTATATTTAAAATGACTATAAGTGTTTTTGTGAAAGTGTTGATGGGTTCCAAAAGCACTGTAAGTGAATTTTGGGAGAATCACCAGTTATGTACTTCTTGCAAGAAGTACTTCATGTTCGTTTTCGAGATTCACTTGTATTTTAATTAAGAATTAGTTCTAAAATCACCTTCATCAAAAACTTCTTCAGTTATTTTCAAAGCACTTTCAAATACACCATTATTGATGAATATGTTATTATGATGTTTTGATTAATAGTTTTGTAATTGTTATTTACCATTCTTTTAAATTTATGAAAAGCTTCTCCTCACATGAAATCTTGACTCTACCATTAGCATATATTTTCAAATGAAACTTGGAAAATTGAACGGATTCAATTATTGTAAAAATACTTTTATTTGCAAGAGGTAGTATATATTAGTACATTCCCATGAGCCTTCAAGTTTTTCGCTTATAAATATAAGTGCACACAATCTCCTTCTTGTCTCACTCCCAACTCGTTTATATTCCAAAAGAATTACCAAATGGCAAGTAATTTAGGGCTTTTGGTTCCCCTTACCCTCATCGTCTTTAGTGTCGTCTCCCTCCCTCTCCCGTCCACCGCCATCTCCTCCTGCAATGACGCATGCAAAACCCTCGACGACTGCGCTGGCCAGCTCATCTGCATCAACGGCAAGTGTAACGACGACCCCGATATTGGGTCAACAGAATGCAGACACGGCTCTTCACCACCTCCTACGACTGACAACTGTAAGTCGTCAGGAACTCTAGTTTGTGACGGCAAATCATACCCGACATACACATGCTCTCCAGCTGTGACATCATCCACAAAAGCCAGCCTTACTCTCAACGATTTCAGCCAAGGCGGGGATGGCGGTGGCCCGTCATATTGTGACGGAAATTACCATAACAACAGCGAGCGGGTTGTGGCACTTTCCACTGGGTGGTTTAATAATAAGTCGAGGTGTTTTAATATGATAAGAATTACGGCAAGCAATGGGAAGAGTGTGACGGCAAAAGTGGTTGACGAATGTGATTCGCGTGCTGGATGCGATGAGGAGCATGGAGGTCAACCGCCGTGTCAGAACAACATTGTTGATGGATCTTCGGCTGTGTGGGACGCTTTGGGACTGAACAAAGATTTGGGCGTTGTGCCTGTTACTTGGTCCATGGCCTAGTTATAGTTACCATTATAGAACTTAATAAAATAAAGGGTTCTTTATATATAAGTCCATACAACTCGTAATTTTTAGATTAAAACTCACATATCTTTAAACATCTAAAATAAACCCAAAATTCAAATATGTAGCCACATTAGAAATTAAATGACCTATTACTTCAAATAATTTACAACATATGCCACAACCCTTCTAACGTTTTCTCACACATAACATTCCAATTTTGGCTTCAATCATGCCCACATAATATGGGCATTAAATTCTAATTACTCCTCTTCACGTTTTTTAGCCACTTATAATTATATGTATTTGAAATAAAGTAATATTTTTATATTTTGTAGATAAACCATTACACATATTGTCACATCCCAGCCCGGGCCCCCACCACATCCCGGGCTCGACTCCGCCGTAGCACGATATATATTGTCCGCTTTGGGCCCCAACCACGCCCTCACAGTTTTGTTTCTGGGAACTCACACGAGAACTTTCTAGTAGGTCACCCATCCTGTGATTGCTCTCACGCGAACTTGCTTAATTTCGGAATTTCGATAGAACCCAAAGCTAATGAGCTCCCAAAAGGTCTCGTGCTAGGTAGAGATGAGAATATACATATAAGGCTTACAGGATCCACTCCCCTGGTCGATGTGGGATGTTACACACACACACACACACACACATATATATATATATATATATATATATATATATATATATATATTCATCACATTATTATCATGGTCTGTAACATAATTTACCTATATTTATATGTCATATATAGGTAAATTAATGTTGTAGTTAAATTAATTTGCATGTATTAGTACATATGTTAGGCTTGGATAAAAAAAAAAATTACATATGTTAGGCACATTTTATTGTTACCATATGTATGTATGTGTAAAGTAATTTACCAATATCTATATGTAAAATATAGGTAATTAACTTTGAATAAAATAACATTTCTATATGTTATAGATAAATTATTTTACATGTATTAATATATATATATAAGGCACATGTTATTATTATTATTATTATTATTATTATTATTATTATTATTATTATTATTATTATTATATGTGCGTGTAAAATAATTTGCCTATATTTATATGTAAAATATTATTATTATATATGTGTGTGTAAAATAATTTACCTATATTTATATGTAAAATAACTTTGAGGCAAATAACATTTCTTTATGTAGTAGGTAAATTATTCTCCATATATTAGCACAACTATTAGGCACATTTATTGATTCCCCACATATTAGTTAAATTATATCATATATATATTGTGATCAAATCACAGTATGAATATTAATGCTTATTTCTCTTTTCAAGAATCACTAATCCACCTTTTAATCCGTATACAATTACTTGTATAGGTCAAAAATGTAATTAAGGGTATATTAGGCATTCAAAAAATGTACAATGGTGTCACATCCTGGCCCGGGGCGGATCACTTCCCGGGCCCGCTCCACCACCGTAGCACGATATTGTCCGCTTTGGGCCCCAACCACGCCCTCACGGTTTTGTTTCTGGGAACTCACACGAGAACTTCCCAATGGGTCACCCATCCTGAGAGTGCTCTCGCGCGCTACTCGCTTAACTTCGGAGTTCCCATGGAACCCGAAGCCAGTGAGCTCCCAAAAGGCCTCGTGCTAGGTAGAGATGGGAATATATATATGAGGATCACTCCCCTGAGTGAAGTGGGATGGCACAAATGGTGAAGTCAAACATAGTTAATGAATTTGTTTGTGTGGAGCCTAATCAATGAGTTTTAATCAAGTAAAAAAATTATGTTGGGTTTTATGTAATGAAAATTAAGTTTCAGGGGCTAAAGTCATATTTTCAGGAAAATAAATAGGAAACTTCATTTTAATTATTGGCAAAGTTGACTTTTAGACTAAAACCATACGTAAGATCAAAATCTAATTTTAATCCCTTGATACATTAATCACCTCATTTATTAATTATATTTTTGATGTTTTAATTATTTCTCTTTTTCTTCCTAATTTTAATGTATTAATTTTATTTCATTATAATTATATAATTTTCATTTAATTCATTGTAATATATTTTGCTGTAAACATTTAGATAAACTAATGTTTATTTTACAATATATTTTGTCTTCTTCATTTAGGTACATTAAATTCATTATAATACATTTCGGTGCATACATTTAGGTACACACATTTAGGTACATTAGTTTAATATAATACATTTGGGTACATACATTTCGGTACTAACATTTAAATACATTAATTCAATATAATACATTTCAGTGCTAACATTTGAGTACATACATTTCGATACTAACATTTAGGCACATTAATTAAGTTTGAAGAATGTCAAATAAAATTAATAAATTTAAAATAAAATAAAATAAAAAAAACTTTGGTTTGGTCAAAAATGTATTAATAAATTTAAATATTTAATGGGAGATATTGAATAAAATATACATGAATTATTTTGAATTAAGGACACATCAAGAGACTATAATCAATTTGTAATCTAACACTAGGTTTATTTTAAATTTCAATTTTCTTCAAGGATTAAAGTTAGAAAATCCCTCAAATAATTAATGAATAAATCAAGGCCTAGAACTTTGTAAGACACCAATATGGATCATCAAATTGTAATTTATGCCACTACAGTTTCCATCCTTGTTTCTGTTAATTTGTGTTTGATATTACATAATTGAGTCTCCATTTCAAGTCTGAAAGCAACTCCTTACCTAATTATATTGTTGTTAACCTCTATAAAATTTGATGGAGCTTGCGTGGCTACATATTTCAAGAATTCCGTTTTAATCCTCCTAAAAACGGTAAGATTAGAAGAGACGTGTCACATCCCGACCCGGGCCCCCACCACATCCCGGGCTCGACTCCACTGTAGCACGACATTGTCCGCTTTGGGTCCCGATCATGCCCTCATGGTTTTGTTTCTGGGAACTCACACGAGAACTTCCAAGTGGGTCACCCATCCTGGGATTGCTCTTGTGCAAACTCATTTAACTTCGGAGTTCTAATGAACTCCGAAGCCAATGAGCTCCCAAAAAGCCTCGTGCTAGGTAGAGATGAGAATATACATATAAGGCTTGCAGGATCCACCCCTCTGGGCGATGTGGGATGTCACAATCCACCCCCCTTAAGGGGCCCGACGTCCTCGTTGGCACGGCACACATCTGGCCAGGGATTGGCTCTGATACCAAATTGTCACATCCCGGCCTGGGGTCCACCACATCCCGGGCCCGCTCCACTACCATAGCACGATATTGTCCGTTTTGGGCCCCGACCACACCCTCACGGTTTTGTTTCTGGGAACTCACACAAGAATTTCCCAATGGGTCACCCATCATGGGATTGCTCTAGCGCAAACTCGTTTAACTTCAGAGTTTCGATGAACTCTGAAGCCAGTGAGCTCCCAAAAAGCCTTGTGCTAGGTAGAGATGAAAATATACATATAAAGCTTACAGGATCCATTCCCCTGAGCGATGTGGGATGTTACAGACGAATTTCCTTCATATCTAATTCTTTCCTAGTCATCTCTAAATGATTATCAAATGACCTTACCTTTTTCAAGTTTTGAAATTGTTTTCACAGCATGAGTATAAGATAATTACCACGAAATTGTTGGAATTTTGTTAGATTGACGGGTTCGAGAAGTCTACTCTAACGATACCGATACTAAGTGTGGAGTTTTACCACAAAAAGCCTCGTATTAGTTAGAGTGGGGTAATCATATTTAAAGTCATTGCTTTTCTTTACTCCCACCGATGTGGGACTACTAACATGCCCCCTCACGTGTAACCTCATTCAGTGGTTCACACGTGAAGATCCACACATCAACAATTGAAACTCAGAGGTCGACTCTAATGGAATCCAAAACTTCTTTCCAATCTCTTTTAGGAAGTGACTCTCATTTAGTGGTTCATAAGTAGAGATCCACACATCGGCAATTGAAACTCAAAGGTCGGCTCCAATGGAGTCCAAACTTGTTTTCAATCTTTTTTCAGGAAGTGACTCTTAAGAACTCAGAGGCCGACTCTATGTTAAGAGTCCAAGCTTGTTTCCAAGCCCACACTTCCTAGTGACAAGCCCGTTGGCTTGCATGGGCCCGTAACCGTGGACTCTGATACCATGTTGGAATTTTTTTAGATCGACGGGCCTAGGGGACCACTCTAATGACACTGATATTGTCCCCAACTTTACCACCTGCCCAATCTGTCAGGTGTGAAATTTTACCACAAAAAGCATCGGTCATAGTTAAAGTAAGGTAATCCTATTTAAAGTCATTACCTTTCTTTACCCCCACCGATGTGGGACTGCTAACAGAAATGCCACTTATTTCTTACCCCAGTATCTTTACCACTATTGTGGATCATACATCGTATTCTTAGTTATAACTATTACATATATTATACACTTCATTAATTAATTGGCATATTTGGGCTTGGTGCACTACATGTACCACCACTCAATATTACATCACCAGCCACTTTGCCGCCTCCTCCCACTGTTGCGACCTTATCTTCTCATCAGTTCCTTCATCCCTCTCTATGGTGACAAGGTCAAAGACAGGTTCTCTTAAGCCTAATTCCAAGTCTACCCATTCTGCTACACTTGATTCAACAAACGCTTCCATTGAGCCCACACGCTATAGCCAGGCCCACATTCTAACCCGAAAATGGTTAGCCACTTTCGAGCCATTTTCCGGTCAAACCAGAAAGGTACCATTATTTTCGTCTCGTCGAGAAGTATGATTTTCGTTTTTGAATCACTTGATTTCGTTGAGTATTGACGTTTAAAATTTCCCCAGTTTCCGGCGAGTTTTCCAGTTTTCCAGCGGACCAGTCACCTTTCAAGCTATTTTCTGACCATCTTCGACAACCATTGGGCTTCCAAATAGGTATAATCTTGTTCTACACTTTCCTATCTTCATTTTGATATATTATGCGTCGAATTTAGTTAAGAAACGATTGAGTTACGAAGCTTTGAAAATTGCCCAAAGAGTTTTCAACAGAAGGACCAAAATCATGGATAGTGGACAATCTCAGGAACCATTTCTATTGATTTTCAATCTCAGAGACCATTTCTATTGATTATGTAAATCTCAGAGACCATTTTGACTATTTAGCCATTATTTACTGTTGTTTTAACTTTAGCATGTCTCTTCAGTTTAAGTGGCATGTTCGATAGTTGGATGTTCAAAATGCATTTATTCAAGGGACTTTATCAGAGAAGGTGATTTTCGTTTTTGAATCACTTGATTTCATTGAGTATTGAAGAAGTTATGAACGTTTAAAATTTACCTAGTTTCCGACGAGTTTTCCAGTTTTCCAGCGGACCAGTCACCTTTCAAGCTATTTTCCGACCATCTCCGGCAACCATTGGGTTTCCAAATAGGTATAATCTTGTTCTACACTTTCCTATCTTCATTTTGATATATTATGCGTTGAATTTAGTTAAGAAACGATTGAGTTACGAAGCTTTGAAAATTGCCCAAAGAGTTTTCAACAGAAGGACCAAAATCATGGATAGTAGACAATCTCAGGGACCATTTCTATTGATTTTCAATCTCAGAGACCATTTATAGTAGACAATCTACCATTTCTATTTAGCCATTATTTACTGTTGTTTTAACTTTAGCATGTCTCTTCAGTTTAAGTGGCATTTTCGACAGTTGGATGTTCAGAATGCATTTCTTCAAGGGACTTTATCATAGAAGGTGTACATGCAATACCCTCATAGTTTTATTTATCCTCAATTTCTTCACCATGTCTGCAAGTTACGCGGCTTTCTATTAGCTCAAACAGGTACCTAGAGCCTGGTTTCAATGTTTTTTCACTCATTTGGAGGATTTGGGTTTTCGTTCGTCTCATGCGAATACTTCAATTTTTACTTATATTCATGGCTCTTTTCTCATTATTTGTTTGATATACGTTGACGATATCCTGATTACATGAAATAATACTGCTCATACTGTACAGGAAATAATTCTGCTCATATTACTACTCTTATACGCGATTTGGGAAATCATTTATCCATGAAGGATCTTGACCATGTTCATTATTTTTTGGGCATGGAGGTTGTTAACACCTCTGATGGGCTCTCTTTCCCAGCATAAATACATTATTGAAAGACTCAAACGCACCAAAATGGATGGTGTCAAATCAGTCCCTACACCTGCTGCTAGTGGGAAAAGGCTCAGCCTTCACGATGGTGATCCTTTGCCGGATCCAACCGAATATCGCAGTGTTGTTGGCGCTTTTCAATATCTAATTTCTTAGGTACTGTATAACATATTATAACATAAACCCACACTCTTTTATTTGGTGTATGTTAGTAACGTTGAGACAGTCATGAAACGAAATAATTATAATGCCTAGTCCAAGTAATAGAAGTGGAAATGGCACATTCAACTAATGGCAATAATGATAAATATATCCATAATCCAATCCTTGATTTATTCATATACACACTTGGTATACATGATAGTTAACACCAAATCAAGACAATTAACCAGGGACTTGACTAAATGGCCAGTATGTACTGAAACTCAAAATCATATGGCATTTTCTCAACAGTCGTACTAATCTTGCCCCTGCTAATGTGGCCCCTGAAGCAATCCACCATTGATTTTCTCAATGATCCAGATGTTGGTAACTGGTGGCAAACCCACTGAACTAGTGAGTCCACATCCACAGCAAAATCAAGCAAGTTTCCTAGCAGTAGTTCTGGGATCACAATTTTCTTTGAGCTGGTCACCACAATTGATGCTTGCAGGTACTCCAACTTTGATTTCTCCAACTCAGCTACGACACCGTCGGCTGTGTATATCCTCACCTAAAAAAACTTAACATTATTTTCCAGAAAAAAAAAAAAAAAAAAAATCGTGATAATAGCACGCTAATGAAATGCAATGTTAGATCGTTTATATGCAATTTTACCGCAGGAGAAGAACGAGTTCCACAACACAGAGCAAATGTGACATTGGGATCCATGGAATCGAGACCATAGAGTTCGTGAGCAACGGATTTATCGACTGTGTCACCATTCTGAAACGCCTATGATCACATGATATATTGAGATCTTTTATACTAATACAATTACTACTGATAAAACATGTATTTGATTCATAGGATCAGTCATATTTACCTCTTGCATATTGGAAGGTGCTGGCTTCCTCAGAATGTAATGCTCTATGGATTCAGCATTTAAAATCTTACCCCCTATGTTTAGAGTTGCCTGAATCAAATATCACTCGTTATTCGTTAGATTAATAAGAAAATAAACTTTTGAGCCAATATCCAAAGTCGTTTTCTGCCAGTCAACGCCTAATTTCATATATATAACAATTTGATGCTTAATTTCAGCTAAATTTTGGAGCTTACCTTGGTCATCAATGTGAGTAATTTTTCCACCGAAGCAGGCACTCCGTACTGGAGAAAACCCTGAGAAATGAAAAAAATTCAGTAATCCAACACGAGAGCTTGAACAGGAACGGTCACAATTCAAACTGACGTCTCTTAATTCAAATTGAATAGCAGAATATTAATAGCATTTTTTTTTACACATTTACATTCATGATACAAGCATTGTAAATGTTGATCCAGAATGCTAGCTTCTGTTGGTATGTCAAGGACCCCAAATCCACCACCTGGAGATTGTTCATCAATACCCTGTGATGCACAAGGATAATAGGGAAAATAATTTTTAAAAAAAAGTCATGATCTGGTACCATGTGATAGTGTTACAATCACAAAGACAAAAACAACTTGGAAGTAGTGGAGACTATATAAGTAGTTTTTTTTTTTTTTTTTAGTACATTGATATTTTTACACTACGTAGAGGGGGAGTTCGGCTAAGCCACACAATAGGCAGCCTAATTTGGTATCGAATTCGTCATCTACGAGATTCAAACCTAAGACCTCTCACTTCCAAATGAAGAGGAATATCATCATACCGTAGTACTGAGTGGCAACTATATACGTAGTTATGTACCTTAATTTTTTTAGTAAAGGAAAAGAGTTGGAGGCTGAAATGGATTTTGGGTCCATAGAGATTGAGGTGAAAATAACCAAGTTCTTGTAAGGGCCAATGTCTCTAGGAATACACTCTTCCACATTGAAGATGCCATAAGGGTCTTGTTGCCTTGATTCCTTTTGTAACAAAAGGTTTGACTTTGAGTTTACGCCGGTATCATCTCTGAAGCTTCTTGAGGTTGTGGAAGAGTTGACAGACCTTGAAATGGGGCCTGACTTCTCTAATTCCATTGTTCTTGTTGTTCTAAGCAGCCTAATGTATATGAAGTTTAGGCACTTCATGATTTCCTCAGAGAGCCTGTTTGGTTGCCAGTTATGGCTGTTCTCTTCTAATTGTGTTGGAACCGGTAGAGATTTTGGTGGGAGTTCTGAAGTAATCCCTGGATTACGTTCTTTTAGCTGGAAAAATAAAAAGAACAAAAAACCATCGATTAATTAGTGATACGTATCTAGGGGCATAACATTTTGAAAATTGATTGGCCTCATGCAATTAACAAAATTAGTAGTCCATTTTACCTAGCATGATAAAATAAAAAAAGGAAAAATAACTTTTGGATGCAACTAGTTATACACACCACAATAAATCTCGCTCTCAAAACATGCATGTATAGTATCAGTTAGATCCACATGCATATTATAACAAAAGGTTGTTGCATATAACCGACGCATACAATAATTATTTTTAAACTATAAAGACAGAATTAAATGGAATGCAACAAGTTAGGGCACACCTTGGGTGATGGAGGTCTTGGGGCTCGTAGGGGCGAGAGTGCCCTCAAAATTCCGTTTTTTCTCGGAAACTTATTTCCAAATTTAACATCCTCATAGAAATAATTTTCTTTCTGATGAGAAAATCCTCTCGAGTTTCCAATTTTCTCGTTCTGCCTACGATCGTTAAAATGATCATAATCACCTTTGATAGCTTTACTTATGAAATGCAACGCCTTGGTCTCATAATACGCCATTCTCTGGCTCTCGTTGTTAACACTTTTGTGCATGGGACTTGACATTGCTATATTTGATGCACGAGGAATGGGGTTACTAATTAGGTTTCCATGTTGCCATTGGTTTGATAGTTTTGATTCCTTTGGAGCTTCTTGTTCATGCTTCAATCCAGGTTGTAGTTGGCTGATTTGGCCTTCAAGTCGAGCAATTTCTCCTTCAACCATAGCTAGCTCTGCCAAAAGCTCCTTCATCTGCATTACTCATAGAGACAGTATTATATTTACTCTTTTATGAACAATAAAGTAGTTATATACTAGTAGAACAATAAAGTAATTTTATGAACATCATATTTTTTTTGGAACTTTAACGAAAAGTTACCAGTACTGTTTACTTTAACGAAAAATCACATTTTTATATTAAAAAGTCAACCATGGTACTATTCACTTTACCCTTTATTTTGTCCTTATCGTTAAAACTCAAAGTTTTCAAGCCATTTTCATTGGTTTTCCATATTTTTTTTGGTATATATACAGTGATCCTCTGTTGAGTCAGTTGGGATTCCTTAAACAAGTTTGTTTGAGGGACACTGTTGAAGGGCTCACTCCATTGTACTTCAACATTTTGAACTATCTAGTGTTTAGGTCTTTTTTTCAAAGATCATCTTTACAAAAGTAAATACCCAAATCGGACATATGGGTGATTTTAGGTCTTTCCATAGCCAAAATGGAAACCAAAAGTCCTCTCTACAATGCTAGTTTAAATGGCGGCCATGTTAGTGTTTCTTTGAATCACCGTATTCTTATATATTTTTTTCATTATAATTGGATGTCTTAGTAATTTTGAATTTATCTATTTGCTCCGAAGAATATTTGTGAGTGATGAGTTATGCAATGTGTATATGCTGGCAAACTGTAAATCATTAGTATATATAATGTCCAATGTCTAATCTTGACTTACTCATAGTATCTAACCATATAAGATACATCATGCATGCCATGCAAGATATAGTATCTAACGTGTGATTTATAATTAATTCTTAAATATTTGTAATATAACTTCGTATAAATCGTTAACTTTCAAAAAATTCCCTGATAAAAATAAAAGTCAGCCGCATGGGGTGGCTTGAAAGGAAGAAGATCAATATACCTTGGGAGGAAGAAATTTTGGGATAGAAACAGCAGAATCACCATTTTTCTGATTCTGGACTTGGCCCAAAGCCTCATGGACTCTCTCTTCTTGATTCAGCATTCTTTGAAGCAAAGAAACCTATAAGAAATTTGTCAATGCGACTCTCTTATCATGGTCTAGAAGATGAATGATACGTTATATGACTACTAAATTTAGATTGTGAGAAAAGTTTAAGACTACTAAACTTATATTAAGAGAAAAGTTTAAACTCCTTAACTTATTATTTTATACAACAATGTTTACACTAATGAGTGAGGAATTCGGGCTAAGCTATATAAAGAACCAACTATGTATAATAATTTAGTATCAAAATTTGTCATCTACGAGATTCAACATTTAAGACCTCTTAATTACTTACAAATTTTTGTTTTGTTATACAAAATTATAAGTTTTTCTTTAGTACTAGATACTACAACCTTTTTTCTAATTAAAATTGAAGGAAAACTAATGAAAATAGCTTGAAAACTTTGAGTTGTAACGATAAGGACAAAATAAAGGGTAAAGTAAATAGTACCAGGTTTGACTTTTTAGTGTAAAAATATGATTTTTTGTTAAAGTGAACAGTATCACGGATTTTTCGTTAAAACTTCCTAAAATTGAAGGTTATAGAAAAATAATAGGAGATAACCAATTAAAAACGAATCCCACCACTCCACTTTTGTTTTATCAGTCCCACCACCACGAGAAAATTTTAGTTGAGACGGAAACACAGACGGTATAGCACGTGTTTTTATATAAGTGGTGGAAAATTTTAATTTTTAAGTTATTAACATTTTAACACACATATCCCACCATTTATATGAGGACACGTAGTGTACCACCTCGTGTGACGGTCACACTGAAAAATCTCTCCACCACCACTTAACCTTATTCTCTTTCTTCTCCGTTGCTGCAGCCCTACAGAGGCAAAGCCACCCAATTTTCTTAGCATCAGATCATACCACGCCAAACCTAGAAAATCAAATAGCATGCTTTCTAGAAGCCGCATAAGGGTTCAAAGTTCAAGCTTTCAATTTCCAAGTTGCAAACCAAATAATTCCAACAAAAATAACCCACCAAACTAAATCAACCCCAACCAATCCCCAGATAAAACAGGTTACAACTCAATGCGAGCCCGGCTGATCAGTATGATTCGGTCTTAACTCTCAAGTGGTTCAAGATTATTGGTTGATAAAAATGGCGGTGCGGTGGTTTACCGGAATTAGTTATATAATTATGGTGAAATGTAATATTTTCGTTGCTGTAGAATGCTGGTAAGGGATTTCACTAAGGGGTATGGTTCTCATTTATTGCTTCAAGCTTTTGCGGAACGAACTGAAACTGATTAGCGGTCATGAGTTTGCTATATCAGTAGAGACTGGTGATGCTGGGTAACGACTACTTTTTCAAAAGTTACACTTCAATAGTGACAGTTCAAAAATTTTTAATTTCGTTTCCTTGACATAGAAGATGCCCTAAATTGGCCATGGGAATCCAATCAAGTACATACTCTCTTTGAAAAATCACGATTTAACAGTTATTTTAACTCTGATTTTGATGATTTTTTATAACTACACTCCTTGACCCTATATGAATACAATGAATGAATTCGATCTTCAATTTAAAATATTTACACAAGTGGATACCACAAAATCTTATGTTATACTTAATGAAAGTATAAATAAACTCTAAGTGTTAGTCAATCTATCGTTTTACGAATTCTCCAAAACTAATTTCAACGATCCAAACCGTCAAAATTGTTTGTATATGCTTGGAGATCACATCAGCAAA